>NC_081189.1:98898056-99198056 GCF_902713425.1 Acipenser ruthenus | reverse complement strand
GATTCAGTATTATACAGTGACGACCCACGTATGTAACATCACCCTGTTACAGCCCACAATAGGTAAAGATTCAGTAACTGTTCATGGCATTCTAACCATGTAGGCATTTGCCAACAATGCATGAGTTAGACCCTTTTTTGCCTCATTACATTCTTAAAACTTAAATGAACTGTATTTATGCATCAAGATAAAAGCACACTTGGATCAGCAGCTTTAAAAGTGAATTGTGTTGCCATTACAGGGGCTTAAGAATTGCAGGTCACATACAGTAGATATTTAAGCATGTATGTATTGTTTGTAAGGGAAAACTATAAAAATGGAAATATGGCACTGATTAATGACATGCTCTATACACATGTGTAGACACATTTGATATTTTTAATTATTTAAATTTTGCATGGTATTTTTGCACTTTTACGATTCTTGTCCCATAGTTATACATTTACCATAACCTATCCTGATCCACCATGTTTTTTAATATGCTTTACCTACCATACAGTACCTCTCTGTGCTTTACAATGCTTACCTATGCTTTATCATACTTTCACTGGGCTTTATTACACTTTGGTATGGTTTTACTGTCATGTGTTCTTGCTTATATGATTTAGACATCTCAGTAGTATGAATTAAAACAAAATGAATCCACCTGAACATGTTGCTTCTTTGTTAGTAAAAAAATAAAAAAGGCTATAAATGGGCAAAATTGATGTAACAATTAGCAGGGGTAAGCTTAGGGCCCAGTTCAGTATTTGATCTGGTTCCTAGAATTGGATGACTTCAGATTTTAATTACTGGATTGTTTTGTTCTAAACTTTATCAGCAGAGACATCTTGTGGATTTTGGTAGTACTGTGTCACAGGCAGCAGTACATTTTAATTTGGTAGTCGAAGGAAATATTGTTTCGCAGATTGTATTAAAATATCTCTAAACTGGCACTGTTTTAGGTTTTTCTGTTTGTTACAAGGACTATAGTCCACTAGTGTCCTTGTAGTGGCTTTAAAAGACACAAATAACAAAAATTATGATTTTGTGCTGTATTAAAGGGGGAAAAAAAACGTATAGTATCTTTATATTGACAGTTCAAGCTTTATGAATGGGGTCCAACGTAGCAACAAATTGCAGAAATAAAGATGTTTTATAGGCACTTTTACATTTTTTAATTACATTCATTTAGTATTGGTACCCATCCCTGAATGGCTCACCTGGTAAAGGCATGGCTGCAGCATAGCATATTTCCACAGCAACAAAAAAGGGATTAGTATACTTCTATATACTTTGAAATACATCTGGATGTGATTGAGGACACTGTTGTAGGAAGTTGCTGCATTGAGGGAACATCACTGTACATTTTAAATCAGCAAAAAAATAAGTAAATAACTGAGAATAAACTTCAAAATGGAAAGTATTCTCTGATTGTATGGTGAAGATTGCTGGTTCATGCTGATCCCTTCAGTAAGTAAAACCTGCATGCAAACAACTATGACTGATGTAAGATCAAAGAGCTGTGAAGTGCCATTAGGCATGAATAAATCGATCCAGTGCAAGAAAATAAAAGGCATAACCAGTCATTGCTGAAAGTTGGTTTCTACACAGCAGAGACGTAGGTATGATGTTCTATATATTTTGCTAACTCACACGATTTTAGAATTAGTTTCAAGTAATCAGATTGATTAATAACATACACACGTAATGGGACAGAGGCTCAGCAGGCATTGACGGCCATGCACAAAACAACCAGGCTCATTTGCACAAGCAATTGTAGAACTTTTAACCTCGTTTCACCCACTAGGCCAGAATTTGTAACCGCAGTGTATCACACAACACTACCAGATTGCACCCCTTAAATAAATTGATACTAATGGCAGCAGCTCAAGGTAGTTTTAAAATGCTGTCTTAATTAAGCTCCTGATTGAATTTACAATGTCCCTGGCAACAAAATATTTTCTGAATTACAAATTCAGAATAAACTTTAAATTAATTTTTATATATATATATATATATATATATATATATATATATATATATATATATATATTCAAAAATACATAAACTGGTGGTGCCTATTGTTTTTGTAAATTATACTTTGTGATTGAAAAGACTAATGGGGATAATTAGCCAGTTAGGCTAATTATAAATATTTTTGCTTTTGTTTTGAAGTAAATTAGGAGGCAATTATAAGTTAATATTTTTGTTTCTATTGTCAGACCGATCCTTATTATTTGTTTATTGCAAAATTAAGAGCAGGATCAGGTTCCTCATCAGGTCAACATATGATGTCCTCCCATCGCCACAGAACCTAAAACTCTGGGTAGGAGAGGATCCCTCATGTCCTTTGTGTTCATCACCTGCAACATTAAGGCACATTTTGACAGGATGTAAGGTGGCTCTTAGCCAAGGACGGTTTACTTGGCGCCATGACCAGGTGCTGCGATGTTTGGCCTTAGCATTGGAAGACAAGTGTAACATGACCAATAAGTTGTCACCTGTTCCATCAAAACATTACACACAAAATACAACATTCCTCCAACCAGGAGAGCAACCACCAAGAAAAGGTGTTAAAACCAATCCTCGCCCAGGACAACTGGAAGCTGCTAGAGACTGGAAAATGCTGGCAGATGTTGGTCAACGGCTTGTTTTTCCACTTGAGATTGCCACCACTAACCTTCGACCAGATATTGTCTTGTGGTCTGGATCAGCACGCCTTGTTCACCTGGTAGAGTTAACAGTGCCATGGGAGGATGCTGTAGATGAGGCGTATGAGAGGAAGAAACTGCGGTATGCTCAACTAGCCACTGAAGCGGAACAGCGAGGATGGAGAGTCCGGGTTTACCCAGTGGAAGTGGGTTGTCGAGGATTTGTGGCACACTCTACAACCCGGTTTCTCAGAGACGTCAGATTCAGTGGTCAAGAGTTGCGTCGCACAGTGAAGAGCTTATCTGAAGCAGCAGAGAGGAGCAGCAACTGGCTGACGGAAAGATTCTGGCTGGGGATCCCAAGCACAATAGAAAGAAAGAAAGGCTGATGTATGCGTAAGTAAGCTGGGCTGAGTTGAGTGGGGGACGGAGGGGGGTGATGCTGGGACGCCAGAATCACCGTCGAGCCCTCTTGAGGTGTCGTGGGCTAGTCGACGAAACACTGAGGATGGAAGGTGCCCACTTGAAGACCCCAGAGACGTACCCTACTTAGCTCAATCCAGACGGTTGTCATACAGATGCGCTGGGGAGGCCGCACTGTGGTTGATCCCCGGAGCCAGCATCGCAGCCGTTGTGTGTGCTGATGTGCCAGGGAGGCAAAATAAGCTGATCCCTGGAGCCAGCATTACACTTCAGCCATTAACAACAGACAGAAGGATATCTACATCATCATATGGAAGGAAACGTAAATGGATGGAGACACATATGGATCACATTAGTTTACTGTAAAGCTACGTCTTAGCTGGTGCTTATCTTGGCGAGAGCCGAGTTCAAATCAGCATGAAGTTTTAACATCTACTCTCGTGTAATGGAAATCATGTGTAGACTATCCTCACTGGGAGCAAACATGCACAGCTTGTTGAATAGCACAGTTAATTTATGCAACAGGATTACATTTTAACTTAATTTGAAATATGAAGTTAGGTAATAACGTGAATAGTAGGATGCCTCTTTTTCTAATGTTCACTTCTGAGAGATTTTTTTTTTTTTTCAGATTATGCCAGATTACTCTTTCAGAGGTCTAATTCTTCCATGATGACCCTGGAATTGAAATAAATAAAGAAATAATAGTATGTATTGACTAATAATATCATTACATGCTGAGCTTACATCCCTTTAATAATTTGCCTTCCAGATCCTTTTCCTTAGTTGAGGCATTTGACCGCTTTCCCCCCCAAACTGCCTGCAAATATTTTTGGGATACTTTTCAAAGCAAGAGCCTCTGTCTCCACCCAGTATAAAGTAAATAAAAAGTAGCTTATGTTTAATCAGACCCAGTGCTTTTATAGCCCTCTAAATAAACCTCATCAGACAGGAAAGACATATGTGTTGAAATAATGTGATTAGTGACCTTGAAGAATGCTGAGGCCGTGTCTGGAACTAAAACAAGATTGAGAAAGGGTACAATGAATTATTACTTATGTGTTTCAAACATCTCAAGTACTAGTGGGAGAACTGAGAACATAATTGTTTGCAAGTGCTTATGAGGGGGGACTACATTAGCCTGTTTCCAAACAGCTTGCAGCTCATTAGTTGGAGCAGATAATATATTCTGTAAGGGTTTAAATGTGAAAGCTAATTTCAAGATTTTTGGCTTTAACTCCAGAACTTTTTATTTGTTATTTTTCCAATATTGGCATGAAGTAAATAACAGCTACTCTCACATAATAAAAATCAGGAAGCTCTTAAATAAATCCAATGGCTGCTGTGAATATGGCAGCTGGCGACAAGGAAAAGACCATGTGACATCTTGGAGAGAGAGCTGACAGGAGGAGATAGTTAGCAATATCTCTGCGTTTTCAGATTGAACAAGATGCTGCAGACACCCACTTGAGGCTTTTAATACAGTAAAAAGAAAAATACCCAGAGACTCAGCGAGAGTGGGGGTGGAAAATTACTCAAGCTTGTATAACCCAGTTAATGACTTAGGAAAGGAAATGGACATGAGAACTAATGCTACTTTACAATGGACAACCCCATTGTGCAGCTCAAAATCTGCAGTGAGAGCTCTGGGACAAGATGTGGCACTCCAGGTTTGTAACTGTGGCTGTAGCAAGGTGGCAAGAATCATCAAGGGAGAAAGAGATGCTTGAGGAGAAGTGGCAGGGGCTTTGCATTGATCAGTTCTTCTTATGAAGCCGGTCAAGTCAGACGAGTGAAAGCCAGTGACAGGATATCAGCACCCCTGTTAAACACAAGAGTAGTTCCAATAGGAGTACAGTTACTAATGAAACCAATGATCCTGGTGAGGTTAGTCATATGATTGTGTAATAATAATAATAATAATAATAATAATAATAATAATAATAATAATAATAATAATAATGAACAAGCTTAGTAGAGAAAGGGACCTTAATGGGCACAAACCAAAGGTTAAGTGGCCAAGAGCCTCTGAGAAAATGGCTTGGCACACGGTTGACATGGACCTCTGCTTTATGTTGGCGAGGTTAAGTGGAACAGTAGAAAGGAAGCTGGATACATTTGGGGATACCATCTATGTGTATAGGTGTGAGAGATTGAGAGTAGAAGATAGAAAGCAACAAATAACTGCGATTTCAGGAAAGTAGACGGCAGCTGGAGATTGAACGCCTGGTTAGAGAAAGGGGGCAAATGAAGAAGCAGTGGAGGAGGGCTGAAGAAAATCAGAAGGAGGCCCTCAGTCTGCTGCAAAATAATCTAAAACATAAACTTGCAAAGTAGCGCAAAGCAGAGCACCTAGGCAAATGTTGTAAAAGAAGGAGCATGCAAGTACCACCTTTTATAAAGATCCATTTAAGTTCGTGAAGAACGTATTCATCAGCAAAAAGAATGGTATACTTACAACAGCTAAGTCAGAGTTGGAGAGATATCTTGAAGAGATATGCTGATCCAAGAAGAGGGGAGCCTGTCGATTCCCTCTGATATTCCACCTATTAATCCACCAGAATATGAAAGACGGACTGCTCCTCAGTGGAAGGAGGTGGAGGAAGCTGTGAAGAAAGCAAGGGCTACATCATCGCCTGGGCCCAATGGTGTACCATACCGGGTTTACAAGAGTGCTCCTGGGGTTCTAAGAATCTAGTGGAGGTTGATGATGGCACCATGGGTAAAACAGGTAGTCCTAAGGGCATGGCAGGCACAGAGCAGGAGGGGTCTTTACCCCCTGTGGCAATGTGCCCTGCCCTTGTGTGCATTTCTGTGTTGTATGTTGCGTGTTGTGTGTAAATGTTGGTGTATTGTAGTTGGTACACGGGATATAAATGGGTGTGTGCAGCACAAGGATTTAAATTGTATAATTATATTTAGGCACGGGATTGCTTCACGTGCATTTAAAGTATGTAATAATATGTGAGCACGGGGTTGCACGTAATGAATTCACGTGCTGGGATTCAAGTGAATTCATTACGTGCAACCCTGTGCTCACATATTATTACATACTTTAAATGCACGTGAAGCAATCCCGTGCCTAAATATAATTATACAATTTAAATCCTTGTGCTGCACACACCCATTTATATCCTGTGTACCAACTACAATACACCAACATTTACACGCAAAACTGACCAAATACTGTGCCCAGATGCACACTGGTTTGTGCATTAACAAGGTGGCAAACAATTATCTGAATGGGGGCTGTCTAATACTTGGCTTTTGATTTTGTGCCAATCCAGGATTCACCGCTCAATGTTTATGGTTTAGTGGCTGCACCTGGGTGTCATTGTTATCCCCTATGTATTCTGTCTTTATTCACTCACATTTAACTACAATATATTTGTTCATCTTTAACTGGTAAAGGTCATCCTAAAATGTAGGTAAAACATATACCAGCCATTTATTTATTCTTACCAGTCAGAAACATTATGGAAACTATATTTCTTTGTTTATTCTGTTCCCTAGTAACTTTATAACTACCAGATCTAAAATATAAAAAAACGCTTAATAATAATAATAATAATAATAATAATAATAATAATAATAATAATAATAATAATAATAATAATAATAATAATGTATGCATAGTCGTATAATTAAAAGCAAACGTTTTTATAAAATATATTTTAGCATGGGATTCTAGATATTGCATCATAATTCATAATACTGTTCATAGACTGTTGAAAAACTTTCTTGTAGTCAACGCAGCAGTAGAGAGAACTACAGTGCGACGGTGGTTAAGACTACAGCTACCATAATGCATTTTTTTAATACCATGATTTATTTTTTATGACGTAACATATATAACATATTGTTTAAAAGGAAGAAACAGGGGGAAAATGTATTTAATGTCATTACTTTTTTTTCTTACTATTTGTTGATAAAAAGGAAATTGACCTTTTACCTTCAAAATGGCTGCGCCCAGTGGTTTGCGTGTCTGATCTGAAGAGGTGATGTTTTTGGGATTACGAAGAACTTAGAAATACATATTTAAACAATTTTTCCTAAACATAGACACGTCTCAAAATTGTGTTTCTCTGACATTGACAATGTGTGGATGTAAAACTAATTAGCTTCTGTTTCTTGAACGTTGTCTTGGTTTTTCTCTCTTGACAGGTCTCGCGTATTTACTTACTGCTCGTAGTTCTGTGCAATAAGTGCAGTAGGATTATGCGGTGTTTCTTTGTTCTTTTTCTTTTTCGAACGACCAGCCTTTTCATTTGAGTCACCATGCAGGTTGCAGTAAGCGCTCCAGGGCGTTTAATAAAGTCCTCACTTAGAGGGCTGTTGGATTTCAGGGTTCATAAAATAATACGAAGAAAACAAAGCGACAGCGATGGCTTTTTTGTCAGACACCGCTGGATGAAAAATGCACCATCTGTCTGCGTGTTCTGCTGTAGACAATACAGTTCTCGAGAAAAGGTACCCAGGAATACAATTTAAGAAAATGAAATAAATATGTGCACATACAATAACGTATTTGTAAAAAACTGAGTAAATATAAAGAGCAGTTCAACAGCAACATGCTGTTCACGCCACTGGTGTGCAAACCAGTTCCTACCTTATATTTGCAACACTTAATCAGTCAGCAATTGTAATGGTATAGCCAATAATAACTGAGTCAAGATTATGATTCGGTTAAGGTTATCATTGGTGTTTGAGTTAGGGTTTCTTGGTTTCCACATAAACTGTTAATAGTGAACGATGAAGGTCAGGTTTGAGGCTAGTAGCTTATTTATTTATTTATTTATTAAAAATATTTACTATCAATAGGGTGCAGAGCCACCAATAAATCCGTAATATAATTGTGTTTATGTTTTACAGGTAAACCTTGACATGTCTATATTTCCTGTGGACAAAATTCGAAATTTTAGTATCATAGCACATGTAGATCATGGGAAAAGTACCCTTGCCGACAGACTACTGGAAATAACAGGTACAAAAAACAAAACATATTTGACATTGTTTCTCTCTACTGACATAGCGGCATACTGGGGAGAAAAGATTGTATTTTGATTTGTTTTCCAATTGTATGCTTTTTTTCGGGCAAAATTAGGCAGCAGACCATAACTGAGTGGTCAATTTACTGTTAAAATTGCTGAGTGTGTGAAATACAGTATGTGGGACACATAACCCAAATAGTTATAAACATATTATTATTACCATTGGTGTGCGGTTCATACAGTATTTCTCCTAGATAAGAGCCTGATAAATAACCTGTCATTTGTGTGTGTGTGTGTGTGTTTGTGTGTGTAATATATATATAATTACACACTACTGTGCAAAAGTTGTAGACTAACTAGACTTATACTAACATAGAATCAACCTGCACCATCTACAGAACGTCATGTCATGTGTACATTTGAAATAATAAGAAAAAAACTTAGCTGCTCATGTATAGTTTACTTTGAGTTGTGATCAATGTGCATAAAAGATTGCGAAATGACAAGTTTGGTTTCTTCTCACCCAAACAAAGATGTATTAATAACATATTGTTATAATAGTGGAAAACACTAGTGGAGGCTTTGAGTAAATTGTTGATGCTCATAACATCGATATATATTATAACTCCTGAATGTGGCTAAGACTTTTGCACAGTAGTGTGTGTGTGTGTGTATATATATATATATATATATATATATATATATATATATATATATATATATATATACACATATATACACACACACACACACACACACATATACATATGGAATCAACTCATCTGGCTACTTGTTCCGCATTGTGACATCCAGTAATCTGTATTATTCATATAGGGGCAATTGCCACGACAGAACGTAATAAACAAGTCCTTGATAAGCTACAAGTGGAGCGAGAAAGAGGAATCACGGTGAAAGCACAGACTGCATCTCTGTTTTATACGCACGAAGGGCAGACCTACTTACTAAACCTCATTGACACACCAGTAAGTTGAAAAAAATCTATGCTATTTTGAGATATGCATTCCATTGCATACATCATTTATTATTATTATTATTATTACTATTATTATTATTATTATTATTATTGTTATTATTATTGTTGTTATGTTGAAAAAAATTGAGGAACCCTTTACCTAGAATTTTGTTGACGAATGACAGTTATTTGAATCTGAATATGGTGCAGGGCTTGTAAAATACTTGCCCTTCGGGGAGGCCATTGTAGACATTTGGTTTTCCAAAAAAATGTCAAGTTGCCCATAATTGACCATATGGACTGTGATTTGTACAAAGTCACTGACATTGTGGAACAAAGACTTAAACCAAATGAAAGCCAACATGAAAAATATATACACATTTAACAGTATTTAAATGTGTATATAAAATAAAATGCAGTAAAATAAAATGTGTATATAAAATAAAATGCAGTAAAATAAAATTAAATATCATAGGCTAAATAAGTAACCAAAAACAAGTTACCATACATTGCAAAACAATCCAAATAAATAAAACAACAGACTGCAAACTGCGTTTTCTTCTGCTTTTGTGAAGAAATTACACACGCTGCTTCTGTGCTTGTATGCCACGTTTAGAAACAACAAGAACAGCAGCGGGATATGGCCACTAGATGTCGCAAACACTTCTGCAGCATGAAGCGCATTTAACATTGATAACTATGTAAACCGAAATGTATTATTATTATTATTATTATTATTATTATTATTATTATTATTATTATTATTTCAGTACTAAAAAGGCCACAGATCTGAAGGGACTAAATGTATATGTACTATACTATTTAAATATGTAACATGCACTTAAAACTTTAGTATGCATATTTTTTTTTCCATTACCAGTTCCAGATTTACAACCTGTGCCAACCTCTAATATTCAATAACAGTGAATATATATTTACCTTCTGTAAGATTGCCAGCGAGGGATTTCTGATAATCTCCAGGTGCCGTCTTCAGCCGAAGCAGGTCTGACATTGTGCTCTTTGCCAAATGATTAGCCCTTGTGATGTTAATGTCGTCACACTGGAAATTTGTGCCACGTTTTGCTAGAATGCTGCTGTAGTCAAGCATGAAGTGCAGAAAGTGAACAAACATCTTGGTCTTCATCTCTAGCACTATTCCTTTTGCTTTGGATGTATCTTCTGGTTTGGTGTCTTGGCTACGGCTACTGGCAAGATTTTCCATATGAGTAACAGTGACTGTAGTTTTTCTCGATCGCCTTCAGGCTCTTCCATCAGCTAAAACTGACATGAACCTGCGCTGCTCTATGAAATCTGCTGTCTGATTTGTCTCTGTGTACACAATTGCCCCAATGAAGTCGCGACAGGCATGGTCATTGATGTACGTGCCCTTAAGTTCGATGACGTTTTCTGACTGTAATTTACACAAACCGGCAAATTTATTCAAAGCCAGTTCTTCCTTGGCAACATAGGCAGTGCTAAAGTGTTTTTATGGGATGTTTACGGATCCTACGATCTGACTGAATTTCTGGCAAACCTGGCAGAACATTTTGTTCTTCTCCTTGTCATATGTGAGCCAAAAATATTATTTTGTCCACAATGCCACAAAAGAGTGCATTCTCTTTTTTTCATAGTCATTTTTTTTTTCTGTCTCCACTACAAGTACAATACTTTCTCAGATCAGCCATATTTTAAAAGAAAACGTGGGTGATGTGTTGCTGGGGGACATAGCGTATGTGCGTTAAGTCAAAGGTGAATCTGTGACGTTTGTGTACGTCACCCCAGAAATCACTCAAGCATTACCAATGAAAAACATTGATCCCTCTAAATGTGTATTACCGGGATGATCTGTGAGGCGATTTGAGAAACCGCTGTTTGGTTAAAGCACAGGTTTACCTTGTTATAGAGGGTTGATAAGAACATAAGAAAGTTTACAAACGAGAGGAGGCCATTCAGCCCATCTTGCTCGTTTGGTTGTTAGTAGCATTGATCCCAGAATCTCATCAAGCAGCTTCTTGATGGATCCCAGGGTGTCAGCTTCAACAACATTACTGGGGATTTGGTTCCATACCCTCACAATTCTCTGTGTAAAAAAGTGCCTCCTGTTTTCTGTTCTGAATGCCCCTTTATCTAATCTCCATTTGTGACCCCTGGTCCTTGTTTCTTTTTTCAGGTCAAAAAAGTACCCCGGGTTGACATTGTCTATACCTTTTAGGATTTTGAATGCTTGAATCAGATCACCGCGTAGTCTTCTTTGTTCAAGACTGAATAGATTCAATTCTTTTAGCCTGTCTGCATACAACATGCCTTTTAAACCCAGGATAATTCTGGTTGCTCTTCTTTGCACTCTTTCTAAAGCAGCAATATCCTTTTTGTAACGAGGTGAACAGAACTGAACACAATATTCTAGGTGAGGTCTTAATAATGCATTGTAAAGTTTTAACATTACTTCCCTTGATTTAAATTCAGCACTTCTCACAATATATGCGAGCATCTTGTTGGCCTTTTTTTTATAGCTTCCCCACATTGTCTAGATGAAGACATTTCTGAGTCAACATAAACTCCTAGGTCTTTTTCATAGTTCCCTTCTTCAATTTCAGTAACTCCCATATGATATTTATAATGCACATTTTTATTGCCTGCGTGCAATCGGATTGCCCGTCGGTCTAGCAGCCAAAAAAAACATGTCGTCCGACAGATTTCTTGGTTGTCCCGGAACGTCGGGCTAGCGATTTTGTGAGTCCTGTGGTGGTTATGTGTAAATATTTATATTTGTGAAAAACCACACAGAAATTGATTTCTATAATCTCTAATTGTTCTGTTGAAATATAAGTATTTTGTGTGCCCACCCTTTCCTTCCCTTTGCAGCTTCCAGTATTTTTTTGTATTTTTTCCCATTCTTCAACAAATACAGCTTTGAGTTATGCAATCGACTTTGGTTTCCATTTTGCAACAGCAACCTTTAAGTCACTCCACAACAACGCGTTGTGTGTTGGTGTGTGTGTGTCTCTCTCTCTCTCTCTCTCTCTCTCTCTCTCTCTCTCTCTCTCTCTCTCTCTCTCTCTCTCTCTCTCTCTCTCTCTCTCTCTCTCTCTCTCTCTCTCTCTCTCTCTCTCTCTCTCTCTCTCTCTCTCTCTCTCTCTCTCTCTCTCTATATATATATATATATATATATATATATATATATATATACATACAGGCGTGCTCAAATTTGTTGGTACCCTTACAGCTCATTGAAATAATGCTTCATCCCTCCTGAAAAGTGATGAAATTAAAAGCTATTTTATCATGTATACTTGCATGCCTTTGGTATGTCATAGAATAAGGCAAAGAAGCTGTGAAAAGAGATGAATTATTGCTTATTCTACAAAGATATTCTAAAATGGCCTGGACACATTTGTTGGTACCCCTTAGAAAAGATAATAAATAATTGGATTATAGTGATATTTCAAACTAATTAGTTTATTTAATTAGTATCACACATGTCTCCAATCTTGTAATCAGTCATTCAGCCTATTTAAATGGAGTAAAGTAGTCACTGTGCTGTTTGGTATCATTGTGTGCACCACACTGAACATGGACCAGAGAAAGCAAAGGAGAGAGTTGTCTGAGGAGATCAGAAAGAAAATAATAGACGAGCATGGTAAAGGTAAAGGCTACAAGACCATCTCCAAGCAGCTTGATGTTCCTGTGACAACAGTTGCAAATATTATTAAGAAGTTTAAGGTCCATGGAACTGTAGCCAACCTCCCTGGGTGCGGCCGCAAGAGGAAAATCGACCCCAGATTGAACAGAAGGATAGTGCGAATGGTAGAAAAAGAACCAAGTGCCAATAAGATACAAGCTGAACTCCAAGGTGAAGGTACGTCAGTTTCTGATCGCACCATCCGTCGCTTTTTGAGCGAAAGTGGGCTCCATGGAAGAAGACCCAGGAGGACTCCACTTTTGAAAGAAGAACATAAAAAAGCCAGACTGGAATTTGCTAAAATGCATATTGACAAGCCACAATCCTTCTGGGAGAATGTCCTTTGGACAGATGAGTCAAAACTGGAGCTTTTTGGCAAGTCACATCAGCTCTATGTTCACAGACGAAAAAATGAAGCTTTCAAAGAAAAGAACACCATACCTACAGTGAAACATGAAGGAGGCTCGGTTATGCTTTGGGGCTGCTTTGCTGCGCCTGGCACAGGGTGCCTTGAATCTGTGCAGGGCACAATGAAATCTCAAGATTATCAAGGCATTCTGGAGCGAAACGTACTGCCCAGTGCCAGAAAGCTCTGTCTCAGTCTCAGGTCATGGGTCCTCCAACAGGATAATGACCCAAAACACACAGCTAAAAGCACCCAAGAATGGATAAGAACAAAACATTGGACTATTCTGAAGTGGCCTTCTATGAGTCCTGATCTGAATCCTATCGAACATCTATGGAAAGAGCTGAAACTTGCAGTCTGGAGAAGGCACCCATCAAACCTGAGACAGCTGGAGCAGTTTGCTCAGGAAGAGTGGGCCAAACTACCTGTTAACAGGTGCAGAAGTCTTATTGAGAGCTACAGAAAACGTTTGATTGCAGTGATTGCCTTTAAAGGTTGTGCAACAAAATATTAGGTTAGTGGTCCCATCATTTTTGGCCATGCCATTTTCATTTGTTTTATTATTTACAATATTATGTTGAATAAAAAATCAAAAGCAAAGTCTGATTTCTATTAAATATGGAATAAACAATGGTGGATGCCAATTACTTTTGTCAGTTTCAAGTTATTTCAGAGAAAATTGTGCATTCTTCGTTTTTTGTTGCGGGGTACCAACAAATTTGAGCACGTCTGTGTGTGTGTGTATATATATATATATATATATATATATATATATATATATATATATATACATACAGTATATAATTATACTGATGCACAATGAAAACGCAGCAGTCTAAGTTTTACAACAATAGCTCATTGGGCACATACATAATGTTATTTACATTTTAAATAGTGAGCAGATTGGTTTGTTCCTTGGGATAACAAAATATTGATGTGATTTCATAAAAACACCAGGTGCTCAGTATTTGGTATTTGAGTTGAGTTAAAATTGCCAAATGAGTTGATTAAGAATCTATATAAATTGCCATTCGAAAAGACTTTAATTAAAGAACAGCTAAAGATACTTTAGCTGTAGGTTTTTATACATGTGACCATCTCCGGACTAACAATAAATGAATCAGTCCGTAAATGTCACAGTCTGCACGAGTTTAGTGGATGGGATTCTAAACCCATCCACGCTGCCACACAATAACAAGCACAAAACATTTAAATAAACACAAAATACATTCAAATCATAACACACTAATACCACCCGTTTAAATAAACATAAACAATACATTCTCTTAAATAAACCCACAAACCATTCTTTTAAATAAATTTCACCACAATACAATATTTACAATAAATGTCATTTATATGCAGGCTTTGCCCTGCCCCCTCTACAGGGTGTGTGTGTGTGTGTGTGTGTGTGTGTGTGTGTGTGTGTGTGTGTGTGTGTGTGTGTGTGTGTGTGTGTGTGTGTGTGTGTGTGTGTGTGTGTGTGTGTGTGTTTATAGCTGAGGGTGGTGACGTCAGGACATCCACAGGAGACAACCTATTAAATATATTTATTTTAGCTGGTATACCCATCTTTTTTTTTTCTGTGCAGGGTCATGTTGATTTTAGTTATGAGGTCGCCAGGTCTATTTCAGCTTGTCAAGGTGTACTTCTGGTGGTTGATGCAAATGAGGTAAGTTTTTGATGATTTGTTAAAAAAAAAAAAAAAAAAAATTAAAGTGTTTGTTTCATTTAAAAAGAAAACTACAGAAATCAAGTTATTGAATGTGACAAGATTATTATTTTTGTAAATTAATATTACAATAGTGTGGCAGGATTTGGACCCACTGTTGTTTAAGTAATTATAGGTCTCTGTTTGCCCTATTAAGGACTGCTGGCTTGCAGAACTCAATCTGGTTTCATGGTGTGATAGAAACTTGGTAAAAGAAAAGCTGTCCTGGGTACAAAGATGGAACCCTCTTCACAAAAACACATAGATTGAGACCTGTTGTTTCATGCTTAGATTAGTCACATAAAATATCATGAGTGAATGCAAAATTTGTGATTTTTCAAATTGCAGACCTGCTAACCTCTACGCATTTTGAGTTGGTAATACGCGGATACGCTTTTATCAGAGATGATACGCAATAATACGTAATCCATATTTCGCTCATCGTCTATGATGTTGCCTGTAGTTAGAGAAAGTGTTGCATCTAATGTCGGGGCCGGCCTTAGGGTAAGGCAAGCAAGATAGATTATCAATTAGGTTTTGAGTTTAGTTAAGTGATAGAATAACCAATCAGTCAACTCACAATAACCAAGTTATCGTGAGTTGACTGACAGAAATTCCTACCACCCAGTTTCTTTGTCTAATCACTGACATTCTACTGTAGCCTATCAGGCTTTGTTGAGCTGACTCGCTTGTGTTTCAACTGCCAGTTACGGACACACTGGAGGGAGTGTGAAGTACTGTGACTTGTGAGGAAATTATTTATTTCAAACTGGCTACGGTAACTTTTTTTTTTTTATTAATGCATTCATTCATAATTTTTTAGTTATGCATTCATTTTTGTCTGGGGGAAAAAACCCACTTGCGTTTAAAAAAAAAAAAAAAAGTGCTCGGTTTAGATAACTGCATCACATGAAAAGAAAATACAGCTAAATGAGGATTTTACGAGAATGGCGAGGGAGTAAGTACAAACATTTATTATAATAATATAGTACAGTATTTAAGTTTAATATTCTGTTTTTGGCTTGTTGTTTTTCACAAACGCCTGTTACCATACATGGATGTCAGTAAAATTCGATTTTATAAAAATGAGCACAGCATTAACATTGTTAATGTGGTTAAGTTACGTAAGGCTTCTGTTTACTTTGCAAGTAGTGTACAATTACATTGTAGATAAATGCCGTTTCATTGTGCTTTAGACAGGTCATAAATGGCTGGTTTGTGATTTTATATTGAAGTTCAGTAAGATCATTAATGTAGCATTATGGATTTTGTTAACGGTAAAATATTTTTTTATGTAAGGACTGGGAATCGCCGACCCGCATAAATGTAATCCTGTTTAACTGTATAGCTAAATATTTATGAAAGAAAACAGCCATACAAGTAAGCGTGTTAAAGTGGGACTTAATACTACTACGACTAATAATAATAATAACGTAATATCAGAACTACCAATATATGCTTACTGATAGTAACGTTTTATGAAGCGCTCAATACAAACGAATGGTTCCAGTCTTTTTCGTTTTTTTTTAATTCTCTTTTAATCGCTGAAATCCATTTTACCCTCCTGTCTGGATCAGCAGGAATCCTGTAGAAGGAAACTTTATATTTCTGTCCAGAACAAAATAATCGGGCATTACTGTAATGTTACCGCGCTAGGCATTTTGGTCATCTTCCACAGTGACGCTGACTGTGAAAGAGTGTTCAGCTTGGTGACCAAAAACAAAACCCAACACAGAGCCAGCCTGAGCACAGACATGCTAAGTTCACTGGTAACACACAAAGTCATGATGTCAGCGAAGCAGCAAGTGTGTCACACACAAACCTTTAGTGACACCTTGCTCAGGAAAGCCAAGTCAGCCACCTATGAAGCTAAACATTCAAGATCTGAAAGTGCAGTTTGACCTGTTGGATTCCTTTCTGTTCCAAACAACTCACTTTGCTGACTCAGTGACTATTTACAAACTATTACATTTGGTGCTGACTCAGTGACTATTTACAAGTTTTTTTTTCCTTTTTTGAAAGTGCTTTGTTTCTCTGTTTTAGAAGCTTATACATTTCAATTTGTTCTGTTTTGACAGTAAATAAAATACAAACATATTACAAAAATGGCTATTTTCTGTACTTGAAATAATTTTCATTTGGTATAAATTAAAAAGGTTTCATCTATACTAAGGTAAACAAAATTAAATTTAAACTGAAACAATCATAGCTAATCTCAGTTTTTTTTACTGAAAAATTCATACTCAAAACTCACCAGAGTGTAGCATTTAGCTGTTTTATACCCTAAAACAATTCTGGGGGGAAGCCCCCCGGACCCCCCCCCCCCCCCCCCCGGGATGTCTGCGTGAAAGAGTGCTACTCAAAAAAATGTCAAGGTTGGCAGGTCTGAAATTGTAGTTGCAGCACTAGAGAATGTAGTTCCATGGTAAAATAGCAGGAACTGTGTTTTATTTACTCTGGTGGTAAATTGAAAGGATTCTTGACATTTTTTGTGACTCGAGGTCAGAGTTGTTCATGAATAAATTTTTTTTTTTTAAATGTTTAGAAGGTTTTGGTTATGATTAATATTTCTTTATTTTTTTTTTAAGGGCATTCAGGCACAAACGGTGGCAAACTTTTTCCTGGCGTTCGAAGCCCAGTTAACCATTATTCCAGTTATTAACAAGGTGAGAGTTGCAAGATGAATGATTTTGACTTGTGGGAGGGCTGAACCTTTAATGGTGTAATCTACAGTCTCAGCACATCCACCATACCTAGTCTAGATTTGAGAATATTTAAATGTGTACAACAGCTCAGTGATGAACATTATTTTAATTATGTTATCTTTCACTTGATTTAGATTGACTTGAGAAATGCAGACCCAGAGAGGGTTGAAAAACAGATTGAAAAAATCTTTGATATTCCTAAAGAAGATTGTATAAAGGTAAAAAGAAGGTGACTACTATATCTTGTGGATATAGCTGTATTATATTTCAGTTGTACATTTTAAACACTCATATTTTTAGCTTAGTGTATTACAAGGTGTCTTTTGTTTTTTATTGGGCCCTTATATATAATCGCAAAAAGAAACTTCAAATTGTGCATTGTTGTGGAATTACTGCAGAGCTGCATGTAGGAGGTTCCAAACAGCGCATTAATTTCACAATAATGCACACCTTGGAGTGTAATATTGCTTAAGAATCAGATTGGCTAAACATATTAGGTTACATTTAAAATAAACCAAGGGCTGAGATTTATCTGTATAAAGTAGTAAGGATAATACCATAACTGATCTTACTCTTTCTGTATATTTATTTCTGAATAACAATTTTATGTTTTATATTTTCAGATTTCTGCTAAATTAGGAACCAATGTTAATCAAGTTCTTCAAGAAGTTGTGAAGAGAATCCCACCGTAAGCCATTTCACATGTCTTTCCCAAGTTAAAATTAGCACAACCTGTAGTATTTACTGTATTTTTTCAGTTAAAATAGACTGATTTCTAAAATAGAAGCAGTTAACTTTTAAGAAGTGACGTGACTTGGGTAGCACCTGATTTTATTTGTATTATCTGTCAGAAATGTCTTATTTCAGAATTAAACCATGACACATACAGTACGAAATAAAGGTGTAAAATAAGAATTGGCAATGAACAGTTCAATGAAAATTCGATAAGTGGTCTTTAACCCTTTGCGGTCCATTTATTAATCATTAAATTTTCACACGCGCAGTTAATTTTATACGCGCTGTTTAAAAGTATTTTTTTTCACAGTCAAACGGGTTTAAATGGCCCTGCATATCAACAAAGCACACACTAGGCATCTCCAGCCCCTCCCCAGCCTTTTGTTTGCTATAGCGTTCAGCTGTGTAAGAAATAAATAATAATAATAATAATAGTCGTACATACCGATCGATCATCTCCAGATCACTCGTTTTATCACCAAACTCCTCAATAATGCGATCAAAGTCATTATTTTATTACTATAACATCTGAAAAAAGCTCTGCAAATGTCCATGATAGTCTCAGTGCGCTGACGCACTTAGCCAGCTTGTTTATTATGGACGCCCATTATCTGATACCTGATACCATGTATGACTATTCATGAAATACGCCTTTTTTTTTTTTTTTTTTTTTTTTTCGACTTGTCTCGGCTCCTGTCGCTACCACTCGGCAATTGAATGGTTTTCTCGGCTTTTTCCGGAGAAAAAACGACTAAACACCCGTTTATTGCGTTGCTATAATGATGTCGGACCCAGTCCGACAAAGGACCTGTGAGGAATAATTGCAATGTCGGACCCAGTCCGACAATGGACCGCAAAGGGTTAAGGATCTAGAGCTGTCAGAATCATGGCAAAGTATATTAAAATGAATGTGGAATAACTTCTTGTGTTCTCAAGATACTTGGAAATCCAAGCACAGAAAAATGTCACACTGTTGTGGGGATGGTTATTGTTTTTGTGTGCATTTTTGTTTTAGGCCAAATGCAAATCCAGAAGATCCACTGAAGGCACTAGTATTTGATTCCACGTTCGACCACTATAGAGGTGTCATCGCCAATGTAGCACTGTTTGGAGGAAATGTTTGTAAAGGAGACAAGATTGTATCTGCACACATGGGCAAAACTTACGAAGTGAATGAGGTGGGAGTCCTCAGACCTCAGGAACATCCAACAGATAAGTTGTATGCAGTATTTTGTGTGTTATATTTTATAGCAGTGGTTTTACCTGTTTAACAGTTGTTTCTTTTTATTTTACAGTTTGTACATACTGTATATTCCACAGTACCACAGTTGTCCCATTTCATTCCATTGCTGTTCTCATGTTTCAGGTATGCTGGGCAGGTGGGCTATGTGATTGCTGGGATGAAGGAAGTCAAGGAGGCTCAGATTGGAGACACATTTTATTTGCAGAAGCAACCAGTGGAACCACTGCCAGGATTCAAACCTGCCAAACCAATGGTTTTTGCTGGTAACCCTGAATAAGCTATTGTAACCTCTTTTATAAAACTGTACAGGGGTGTGGGTTGGCTAATTTGTCCTTTTCATGTTACTGAAAACAAATGAATTACTGTCTGTTTTATAGTCTTGTCAATGATTTCTGAAAGGAATACAGTTGATTTAGATGATTTGCATATACCTGTACTTGGAAACAAACCATCTGTGAAATGACTTGCCCTACTACGCCCTCGTGCCTGTTGAAACATGATCTATCCAAGACAGAGCTTAGGAAAAATGGTAATGCAATGTTGGGAGCTATAAGACCATTGTGTTTCCTGGAAAGGAATAAAAAAAAAAAACAATAAAGAAAGATAAAAAGCTAATCTACATGTTAACATCAGTGGTCTTATATTTACAGGTATATATCCTGTGGACCAGTCAGAGTACAACAACCTGCGGAGTGCTGTTGAGAAGCTAACCCTAAATGACTCTAGTGTGACTGTGCATAGGGACAGCAGTCCGGCCTTAGGAGCTGGCTGGAGGTGAGGCTTAGTGGTTAACATGCCACCGTATATGCACAGTCTTCTTTAACTACCAACACCCTGGAGAGCCATTATTCTACTTCTGAAATGTTTCTTTTGTACCAAGCTTAGCACACTTGAAACATCATTTAAAAGCAAGTCACAAATCTGTACCCAGATCTATACAGTAATTGTATGCGTTGATGTACATTTCAAACTAAAGAAAAGAAAAAAGTATTGCATACAAAATGTACTCCATACCCACAATTCCTAAGAAGCTTGTTCCCCACTGTTAATGGGTTCAGACAAGGATTGACAACTATTGTGACTCTTTAATTCAGTAGCCACATACAGCATTGCGAACATGCTATTTCAAATGCGCATATTGCACTTGTTTTTTCAGGTTGGGATTTCTGGGTCTTCTCCATATGGAAGTGTTTAACCAGCGTCTGGAGCAAGAGTACAATGCCTCTGTTATTGTAACTGCCCCAACTGTACCATATAAGGCTCTTCTTGCATCAGCAAAACTCATAAAGGTGCTGTATATTAAGTGTTTGGGTCTTATTTCCAGTGTCTTCACAAATTTGTAAGATAAGAATGAGGTGTAAATTACACAGTTAGTTAAATATCCTGACAAAATTAGCCACTCTGGTGATGAGAATATTAGTCACTCCACCTGTTTGTGCTTCAGTCTACAACTGTAAAATTGAGAGATGCATCACTGTTGGGTCAAGAGCATGCCTAACAATGAATTAACTGAATTTGTAAATGCTAATGATTGTGTTCCTATTTTACAGGAGTACGGTGAAGAGGAGGTTACCTTTGTCAATCCGACTCAGTTTCCTGATAGATCTCAAGTCTTGGAGTACTTGGAGCCTATGGTTGTTGGCACAATAATTACACCAGACGAATTTATTGGAAAGATTATGACAATGTGTCTTGTGAGCCGAATATTTTCTTTACACTTTTTTTTTAATAACGAATCAGTTAATTTTACAGTCTCTTTATATCTCTCAATTTGTGATTTCACGTGCTCATGTGTATCTTTTTTTTAATTCTGTGTAGAATCGTCGAGCTGTGCAGAAGAACATGCTTTATATCGATGATCACAGAGTTATGATGAAATACCTCTTTCCTCTTAATGAAATTGTAGTGGACTTCTATGACCATCTAAAGTCTCTGTCTTCTGGATATGCCAGGTAAGACTGTAGATATTTGTTGGATGTTACAGGCATATGGAAAGTGTTTATTGGAAACAGAATTATTGCCCATAATAATAATAATAATAATAATAATAATAACTAGGAACAGCATTCACTATTCAGCAGTATCATTTCCATTCACTTTGAATGGAAATAGCAGTTCTTCAGTCTGATCTTGGCTTTTTTTGGCTTTTTCCCTTTCATTCTTATTGTGTTTTGTGTTTCTAAAATTGCTGCTGTTTTAGTTTTGACTATGAAGATGCTGGATACCAGCCCGCAGACCTTATTAAACTGGACATTTTGTTAAATGGAAAGCCAGTGGAGGAGCTTACAACTATTGCACACAAGTAAGTATTTTAGAATTACACTGTTACCTGCCATATTTTATTTTTATTTGAGACTTTACATTTGAAAAAAGTGTCCAACCACCCAAAGCCTAAAATTGTATCCAATTCAGTAACTCAAATGCGTAAAATATGTAAAACAATGTTTTGTCAGTGTCGATGTAGTCTGACTGGTGTTTGGATCTCTTATTTACCTGTTGGCATACCTGGATGCAGACTCAATCCACATAAACCTAGAGCTGTTGACAATAGTGTTACGCACTTTTTACTCAAAGAATAATGATATGATCTAAAAATGCACAGTACATGATATCGTTTTTATTGGATTTGTCTTTCAGAGAAAAGGCCTACGCTGTTGGAAAAGCAATGTGCGAACGACTTAAGGACTCCATACCGAGACAACTGTTTGAAATAGCCATTCAGGCAGCACTTGGCAACAAAGTCATTGCAAGAGAGACGTAAGGGATGCATTTGTTATTTAATGGTATTTTGGTCCCATCTAACTCGATCTGCAAAACAGAATTCCTAATTCACTTCTATTTCAATTAACTCTATTTCATTGTTAGCAATTTAGAAACCTAATGTTTGTTTCAATGCTTTACTGCAATCAGAATGTTCATTTGTTTAGTCTTTCCAGAAAAGATTATTTCCAGTCGGCTAATCTTTTCTAAGGCTCAAATCTTCTTCAATTTCTCTGCAACTGGCATGTGATGGCAAATATCACAGAAGTGTCTTTGCTTCACTTGCTTGAATTTAACAAAAAAAAAAAAAATCAAGATACTTGTGTTAATGCTGTCTCTTTTTTATTTTTTGTTCCAGCATCAAAGCTTACAGGAAGAATGTACTAGCAAAATGTGTATGTATAAAATCTCCTTTTTATTTTAAAAAGTGTATAGTATGCGAGTCTGACTACATTTGACCACCGTTCATATTTTTTTCTTTCCAGTATGGTGGTGATATAACACGCAAAATGAAACTCCTTAAGAAGCAAGCAGAGGGCAAAAAGAAGATGAGAAGAATTGGCAACATAGAAGTTCCAAAAGATGCATTTATAAATGTGTTAAAAAGAAATGATAAATAGAAAGACATTTAAAAAATCTGTACATTGCATCTCATGATGAAAGAGAATAGCAGAATACAAAACAAATAAACCTTGGAAGAAACTGTTTTGTTTACTCAGTGTGTAGGTCAGAGAAAGCGATGCATTTCTCAATGACAAATTTATTGCAAGGAGTAGGCCAAGTACTCAAAGCAACTTGCTCCAATTGTTTTCAGAAAGGAAAAAAAGCAAAAGAAAGTAGTAAGTAGTCTTACCTTTTTTTTTTTTTTTCAGAAAAACAATTGAGCTTATACAAATTTGGAGTAACAGGATTTGAGAATCTGGCCCAATGTTTTAATAGCCCTAATTTAAAGTACATCAACAATTTAAATCATAACTGGATCAGATACACAGTAAATATAACAGCAGTTGTTTCACATTGATATAATACCAATACAATTTCTGTAAAAAGAGAAATGGAATGAGCCGCACATGCCTTCATGAGGGTCAATCCAATGCTACTGTGAGGTGCAAAAGTGTATGATACTTAAGACATACATGAGATGGTTTTGACAGGGAGTTCATGAGATTTGTGGAACATGGGTGGAAATGTTTTGTGAAACTGGGTCAAGCCTAATTTTCAACCAGTTTTCACATTACATTGTTAAGGCAATTGCAATTTGAAGTCTAATCTCCCATGTGACAATTCACAAAAATTAAGTCTTTTTATTTTTTTTAAGAGAAAGAAAAAAAACAAAAAAACACATGTTTATTTCTGTTAACTACTCTTTTTAATAAAGTATAAGGAGATACATGTACAGGTACCAACATGCACCAGAAACTTGTATTTGATGTATTTAAACAAAAGGCATCATTTTGGCACCACATTTAGTAACATAGATGACATATGACTAAGATACAGAACAATAATAATTAGCTAGATATTTTCATGTGAATGAGATCAAAAAGTTTTTAACAAATGTGTGTAATGCATTATTACAGTACAGTTCCATTGTCAGCAAACAAATAAAGGTCTGCAATGAATACATATATTTAAACCCTAAACGCATAAGTTGTAAATAATGTTTAATGCATGCATACTGTATAAAATAATAATTCTTAAAGATCGCACGTGCTTGAGAGTAAGAAACAGTACACTCCCGGTTTGTGTAGTTGAATACAGTAACAGTCTGCTAACGGTGTAACAGTTTATTTTTCAAATTATCTTTATTGAAAGTGCAAAAGAGTTCATGCTACCAGTTCTATACAGACACATGCTCTTAATTGTGGCCTATATTAAAATAAGTCATTGAAAACTAATGGTAGCTGGTTTTGTGTTTTAAAAATAAACTTAATTGCACAGAAGTAACAGCTTCTACAAAACAGAAAATGAAAGACAAGGTTCACTGTTTGCACTTTCAACTCATGCTGTAATCTAACAAAAAAATACACTTTAGGAGTGTTTTATATTAAAAGGAGTGTTTAATACTGGATACAGTACTAGACCTGTACACCTGACATCTCTGCATAGTACTTGGAATAAGCAGCAGGGTTCTGAAAAATATAGCATTACACGTCCCAGTGTGTTGCTTCAACTGTTTAAAAAACGTTTCATTTTTCTTTTCATTGTTAACAACCCGACAACTTTTTACACATTAACTAATGTCTGTTTCAAATCTCTTTTCAAAATGGCCACCTAGTGCACAGATATTGTAAGGATTATTGCCCACATGGTCAAAAGGGTAACACTGCAATAACGATCCATGCTGTGGTACAAAACAGAAAAGCCAGAGCACTTGTTATGGTTTTTTTTTGTTTGTTTTGTTTTTAAATCCTGCAGTGATTTTAGGAGGACAGAACTCAAACCCCAGTGCACTAGAATGGCTATTTTGAAAATAACTTTGAAACAGACTTTAAAGTTGCAAGTGTAAAAAGTTGCCAGGATGTTAACAATGAGAAGAAAAATGATCAGTACGTTATTGAAATACTTGTAGCAACACATGGGGACGTAAAAGCTATATTTTTTCAGAACCACACGACTTGCTCTTTAAGAGTTAAGTTTCTCAGATTTTAAATTTTCCTCCCCGTCAGGTTCAACATTCTTCAGTTTGTGTAGTCCTTCATACTGTGTAGTGGGTCCACAAGTTTATTGTGTACATGCATCAAACCTTAAAAAAACAAAACAAAAAAAAACACCACACACGTTACGCAAGTGTTTCTATGAACCTGCACATTTTTTTGAACATTGAAATCAGTCAAACTAAAATTACAGTAATCCGTCTCATATCTGCCCTAGCCATTTACCCGCCATGATCAACCTCTTCAGCAACGTTAGTTTATTATTGAACAGAGAAGATCAGTTTTCGTACACTGTGTTGTATGAGCTCAGTGCGCTGCCATTGCTGGTGAGCTGTTCAGTGCGTCAATACGTAAATAAATCTTGCGGGGCGTGTCGATTTCAACCTCCGTCTCAATCTCTTGCCTGTCACTCAGCAGCGAATGCACGCACCAGACGGCTACTCCGTCACAAGCATTAATACACTATCTTTCTAAACAAGGGATTTAGAGGAGCTGAATCTCAAAACAATGATTGTGTGAATATAGCAATTGTTACATCTCTGTGCAGAATCAATATGGGTCAGAATAATGGACAAAAATTCAAAGGGCATAATAATAGGAGCATGCTATAGACCGCCAAATTCAGACACTGAGCAAAATAATCTGTTATACAATGACATTCGAAATGCGTGTAGAAAAGGAGAAGCCATACTAATGGGGCATTTCAACTTCCCCCGTATAAAATGGGAGAACCCGGCGAGGAGCACGCCGGACGAAATTGAAATGGTGGAAATGACAAATGACTGCTTCCTAACGCAATTTGTCAAGGCACCGACTAGAGGGGAGGCATGCCTTGATTTAGTCTTTTCAAATAATGAAGACAGGATAACAAAAACAGAGGTCAGGATATGCTGGACACGTACTAGATGATTTCAAATATGAAATGTACTTTCTGATATTAAAAATGAAAGAATAGGGTTTTTTTGAAGAGAAAAACATAGAAGGATAAAGAGAGTATCCTTGTATCACCAGTAGATGGCTCCCTTGCTCCATGAAATAGTTCAGTTCACTTGTTTCATTAGGACATTAAAAAAAATAATTTGATTTAGGAAACATTGGAGTTTTTAAGAAAATATAGAATAACGATTTACTGCTTGTATGTCTTATCTTCAGAAAGCATGACGCTTGATAAAAAGGCACAATTTTGGCTGAAAAAGTGGACGTTAATCCCACCTATAAATTTATGTTTCCAAAGACGAGTAGAAAGGGATTCTTTGCAACACATTAATCAACATTAAAACATAACAGCCAAGGTCCTAAGAAAAAACCTGTTTCGGCTGGATTTTGTATGAACAAAGGACAGGGTCAAACTTGGTTCAGTCATTATAGAATATAAAGGGTTTAATGTATTAATACCGGCCTGTATTTGGATTTAAATAAACTGGACCATCCATTCAAATCTTAGAGGGAATCACCAAAGAAAAAAAGTGATATTATAAATTCTAGGAGCGACGGTTAAACTGAAGTAAATTCATTAAAAGTCTATCTTATAATGCCATTTATAGTTAAAAAAAGGTTCAGTGCTAACTGACACTGTTTGTAGTTTATAATGGTCAGAGAAATGGAAATTAGACACAAAGGCCAGATATTGCAAATTAGTGAAATAAATGATTGGCCCTTTTTTGGACAGAACAATGTTTGAAACTAAGAAGATTTATTTGATTTCATAGGATTAATAATATGTTTTAAGTATTTTGGTCTAATAAGAAAACATATTATTTAAACTAACGAGTGTTATTGCTTGTTCATGACTTTACTGTAGTGATAAAAGACTGAAGAAGCCAGAGCAGTATGTACTTTAATCAGTTTAAGGATTGGTTCAGTTTCTTTCTCCAACTAAATAAAAAGTCCTTTAGACATTATAATATCCATTAAATTACAGTAATATGGTTATTTGATAGAAACTGCTGCCTAGCGTAGAGAAGGGGGCCTCTTTTCTTATCAAGATGTAAGGGCTATGAAAGAAAGGAGGGGGCCTTCTTTCACATTCCACTTTAGTAAAAACTGCAATATTAAGGTTTATTGAATTAATGGTTTAACACAAATATAAAATATATCTTGAAATAATATGCAAAAATTATGGCATAACAGACATTTATAGGTCATATATGTGAAAAAAAGTGTTAGTAATAATGTTTCACATTAATCACAGGCACTAGCCTTGGAAAGAAACAAGGGAATGTGGAAAACTGCTTGCAGAAGCAGACTTTCAGGGTCAGATACAGGTCAGAGCCTGGTAAAGGGTGTCTGCTAAGAAATAAATAATTGTAATAAAAATTATTACAATTATTTAAACTTAATGAAACTACTTGATCTGAATATTGTATGAGGCAATCTTTTGTCAAATGACATTAGTATATAGAATCAAAACTGACTCAAAACTGACTCAGTATGTGTTTCTCTTAACACAATATGAGGTTAAGAGAAACACATACTTTTAATTTATCAAAATATAATCAATTAGAGATGATGTTACATATTAAAAACATCTCTCAAATATAACACATATAAAAAATAGTGTTTGCATGCACATATATCAGTAGTGTTTTTGTATTGCATTATAGACCAGGATCTTGTGAACCTTAATTCACTTAACTTTTCAGATAAAGGAGGGGCTCGGAGGAAACAAGGAATGAGATCATAGGTTCAGAGTTGGAAAAATATGAAGTCTTGAATTTATTGGTACATGACTCCACTTAATTCTGAAAAGTTGGCCTGGATCTTTTGAAAACTATTTGTAAAAAAAGATAAGAACTGTCTAAACAGATTAATGATTGGATTTAATTGAGGCTTCACATGCATTTCAATGAGGAGAAAAACCTATAAAACCCTTAAGTAATCATAATGGAGTACCACACTCATACCTGGCAGGGTAAGGTGGTCCATTCTCTGCAGACTTACACATTTGAAGTGTTAACTTTGATATCTGTTAAAGACACTGGACTGCCCAGATAGTCTGACAGCTGGGGATGTGATGTAGACTGTAACTGCTCAATCCAATATTTAGCAGTTAATAAACCGAATGAGTACTGATCATACTCTGATTCGTAAAACTTCAAATAGATGAGTCTGTGTGAATTTCTTGATTATTAAAAGTTATCTGGATATATTGCGGGTCCAGTGCACGAACAAAAACCACTAGGAGTAATAACATCTCTGTCCTCCTAACGTCTCCCCTGAGTTAAGAGTGTGTGCAGAGCAAATACAAAGAGTACGTATGAAATCTGAACTCTCAGAATTCTGACAGAGGTGTAAATAAACAAAGTATGCTCTCTGAAATGACCCATAAAGTGTGTATTTAAGGAATTATGTTTAAAAATTCGAAGACGGGGGTGGGGGTTTAAATATGTCTAAGATGGGCAGTGCATCACCATTATACCAGACAGGGAGTACAAATGTCAGTCATTTACACTTTCTGTATGCGTTACACAATTGCAATCCAAATGGAGCAAGAACGCAGTAACAAATGTTCTACCTACTTCTATTAAACAGACACACTGGAAATTCTAGCAGAATGTATTGGTTGCAGCAAGATACACCTGGCCAGTGCTTAACTCAAAGTATTTAAAACTCACCTTTAAAGTACTTCACTGTCTTAACCCTCAATTCTAACGTGGCATCTTCATCGCAGACAAAGATCGTACGAGGATGCTGCTGGAATGCTGAAACTGTCCACATGTGATTGACTCCTTCCTCAATCGCCTTGTACAAAGCAAAGGCTTTGTGGGCTCCTGTGATGAGAATCATCACCTGAAAGAGAGTAAAGAAACACAATAACACTTACAATAATGTACTTTGTTAAAGCTCTGTAAGGGAAAAACAAAACAATTTGTTATACTGAAAACATTTTACAAAAAGACGCCTACAGTGCTATAAACAACCTTCTTGCAATAAATATGCAAACAATAACAAACATCAAACTCTTGACAAAGGTGTCAGGGGAGCACTAATGTGACAGTTTCCAGAAATTACTAGTATTTATGCAAAACCTGAAAGGAATTCCTGATGTTTAGATCAATGCAATAGACTTGGTCACATCTTGGTAGCTTAATGCTGTTAACAAATATTTCATAATATGAAAAGAAAAAAACAAAAACATACCTCTCTAGCATCCATCACTGTTCCCACTCCGACTGTTAAAGTCATTGTTGGAACTTTTGACATGTCATTACCAAAGAATCTAGCATTAGCCACAATGGTGTCCTTTGCTAAAGTTTTAACTCTTGTCCTGGATACCAGACTGGAGCCTGGTTCATTAAAAGCAATGTGTCCATCAGGACCAATACCTGGAAAAATAATTAATAAAATAGCAGAGTAAATAATCAAAAAATATTCCAAGAACTGTGCAAGTGTAAACATGGAATACTGTTTACCAACTGTAAATCCCGTGAGGCTTATCCAATTTCAGGAACATTTGCAATAACTTATTGGACATTCTTAATCAACATGGTACAGATTATCTTAAAAAATAACGTGGATTTAGAATATAATACCACATACGGGTCTAAGGTGAGGTTGTAATTGCCGATATATGAATCGCTTTAGTTTAAATGTGTTAAATAAAATAGTGGTAGATCCTTTTGTAATTACATTTTCACTGTCTGCTGTTATGATATTTTTATGTACAAATACAGACACATTTTAAATAAAAGAAACACCCATATACAGATTTTATATCTACAACGGGTCACGTTATATTTATATAAAAAAATAATAATAATAACATAAAAAAAAAGATTGTGGAGCAACTACCGCGACTCTCAATACTGTGAATAAAGTATGTTTAAGAGATCTAATAAATGAATTGGTAGTGCAATGTGCAGTTACAGAAGTGAAAATACACCACCATATTTTATCAACTCTTAATCAAACTTAAAACCAAAAGAAATGTCAAAAGAAATAAAAGGGATTTATTTAATATTTATGAGCTGTGATATTTGTGGAAAAACAGACCTGCTGGTCTGCCAATAAAAAGCTCTTTACTCACCTCCAACAAAAAGGTCAATTCCCCCAGCTTCGGCAATTTTTTGTTCAAACGCTTCACATTCTTTTTGCAAGTCAGGTGCATTGCCATCAAGAATATGGACATTGGCAGGGTCAATGTCAATGTGCTTGAAGAAATTGTTCCACATGTAAGAGTGGTAGCTTTCAGGGTGATCTCTTGGTAACCCTGTTATAAAATAACAGTTTATAATATTAATGGATGGACTTTCACCATGCAAAGTTTTAAACTGGTTGCAAAGGGCATATTGTATCCTTCCTAGTTGTCACACAAAACAAAAAAAAGGGTTTTAAATACACATCCTGTTGATAATGTTCTGCAGTTCATGCCGATACTTCCTATGGAAGGAACACGGCAGATTTTGTTTCTGAACTACAACCTCTTATGAAAGTATGCCCTTCCTGTAAAAGTGCTGACTTTTTTTCCTTGGAAGCTGACATGCACAGATGTGATTACTTGCAAATTTTCAAACAGTAAATCAGACTCACCTACGTATTCATCCATGTTAAAGGTCTTTACATATTTAAAGCAGAGGTCCCCACTTGTATGGTATTCAATTAACTTTTTGTAACAACCCAAAGGTGTGCTTCCTAAATGAAAAGAATTGGCCAATAAATGCAATAAAGGATTAAGAGATCAATCAATCAACAAAATCAAGTATTATCTTTGGAAAAAAATGCTAAAATGCATTCTTATCCAACCTTTCTTTGTGTACCCCATTTCTTTGCTTTATTTAAGGCATCCTTTCATTTTTACACTTCAAAATACCTGTATTACAGAAGATGTTAAATACAATGCTTTAAGTTTATATAAAATGCAAATACTTACCAGTGGGTAGTCCTAATGTAAAGAAGTTGTCTGGACCAGGCATAAACTGGACAATGCGATTGCGTATATATTTTGCTGCCCATTCGCTGGCCAGATTGTACTCATCAAGAATTACTAATCTCATTTTTCTGCAGCTGTCTAATCCAGTACTTTGATAAATACGACAATAACTGTAAAATAATTAGGAAAATGAATTAGCTGTGCAATTAAAAAAAAAGTCTATGCGGTTTTCAACTCATGCATAACAGAACATACTGTGGCATTCTTGAGACTATTATTATTATTATTATTATTATTATTATTATTACTTTAGACTCGTTTTGTACTGAATTCCAATATTCAGACTGGTGTGGGGTATTAAAAAAACATAATCACTGGTTATTATCATCCCATTTTCAGTGACATTCACTTAGCTTAATGTGTATCAGGTGCCTTCTGTATCAGAAGAATGTATACCTTCAGAGGTGTTTATCACTTAAATTGGGATTCACTTTTACACGGAAGTTGCGTACTGAAGATCGTATAGTCCTCTTGTTACAAAAAGTATCACAATAAACTTAATCAGAGAAGGCAAGTTAGAAGTACGATATGCTGTTTAACATGGACGTGCTGGAATATCATTAGAAATCTTGAATGTGTCATATAACTAACGATTATACAGAGTTGTATTGTTTAAAATGTTTTACAGAAAAACAAAAGTGTTGCATAGTGTCTTATCTACTGCCGCGTTTACTAATTTGTGATCGAGCTGGTTTGTCATACAATTTACAGAATAAACACTTCGAATAGTTTAATGCCACTTTATATTTACTCAGATTATTTGCATATAACTTATGATGCAATATCTAGAACCCCATGCTAAATATATGTTATAAAAACGTTTGCTTTTAATTATACGACTATGCATACATCATTATTATTATTATTATTATTATTATTATTATTATTATTTAAAGAACAAAGCCAGCCAATACTTACAATGCACTCTTCCTGCTCACTGAAAAACACTACCCAAGCAGCCCCGAATCAAACTAAACACAGTTCATGTGACTCGCCTCAAATCATGTGATATGTGTTCGCCACGTAATGAAATGAGCGCCCGGATTGGTTCATTTAGCAGATACCCTGATACAGCTTTGTTAACAAGAAAGAAGTATTGAAAGATTTGGTTATTTTGCTTACTTGAGTTACTATACTTTACGAATATACATACACAATTTAAAGGCACTCGGTATGCATTTTCAAATGTTACATTAAACAAAGCTGAGTGAGGGTAACGGTGTTACGTTACTGTAAAATACTGGGTGCATTCACGGAGATCATCCGGCACAGATTCCCCCCTCCATCTCTTCGAATCGTGCTGTTTGGCACAACACTGGGGCCCCGACGCCAGACGCACACACTAACAGAAATAAAATTGCAAATATGAGTAAATGTACCATTTCTGTGCCAGGTATCCTACTCAACCAGCCTTTAGTGATAGAAACGTTCAGTTTATATTCACAAACCTAAACTTTTCAGATCTCTTTTTTTTCTTTTCTCTTTTTATGCTTGCATGCTGTTGCCTTAGTCCCGCCTCTTCTCACTCCATATTAGTCCAGGGTCCAAACAAGGAAAGAGGCTTCATTAAGGCAGGGTGTCAGTGGCAGGGCTGAGCTAGGACCCTTTTTATACAAGCAGGTACTTCATACATTTTCAAAAATTTCACTCATTTAATAGGACAATAGGGCAATATAAATAAGCCAGTCCTCCTTTGTTCATAATTTATTATATTTTCTGTTTTGAAAATGAGCTGTGGAAAAGTAAAACATATTTTTTAAAAAGGGGTCCGATTTTAATTGTACTGTAATGACCACGGTCGTTGTATTTGAACTTGTGTTTCTTTTCTGATTCTTAGAAGGAATAGACAGACCACTGATGCAGATGCAACGCTCCGTGGAGCTTTTTAATGCCCTCTGTGACACACTAACAGTCCCTGTTTGGGCCAGGACCACACCATCAAAACAAGAAAACCCACTAACAACCCTCAATCCTATCCTGCAGCTCCCTCTGTCACTTTTTGTATCCTCGCTCCTGTGTTCCTGCATGCAGTAACACACAGTTACCACATAGGTCTCAGACGGTTTGTTTTTATATCTCACAGTAGGTCTTTTACCAACCCCCCCTCCTTCCCCCGAAACACTCCATCCTCCTCCGACCAGACCACTGCACTTGGTGGGGGGCCTCCAAACCCTCAGGAGAAGGGGGAGGCGGGAAACACCTGTCTATACCCCTCCCCCAGTCTAGGCACCCCAACCTCCCACACATTCCCACCCCCAAGTACCCACAGACACCCACACTCACACACAATCTCCGCTACGGCTCTCCCATCCTGTAAACTCCCTCACAGCTTCCCCATAGCTAACTACCACCCCTCACCCCCTAGATGGTGTAGCCCATGCACCTTACAATAACCGCAAACAATAACAGTGATGCAACAGCAATAACAAAGTCCCTCTGGAGCGCTAGTGCCCATGCCGCGGCCTCTGGGCCGGGTCGTTACAGTACCATTGTTAGTTTTATTGAATATATTGAGCTGATGTGAATTTACATCATTACTGATCAAAGTTGGAATCTTGTTCTTCATCAGATTCAGTCATTTGCAATAATTTGAAATTTGTAAGGATTTTGGCAGCAATCTTTATTCATACATTCACAGGCTTCAGTGCAGGCAAGTCCTAGTAGAACTGCAGTAACTTTTGCACTTAGGTTTCCTACACCAACATGTAACTAACTGTGAAAGTGCAACAGGAGCTGCTTGCTGTGTCATTAATGTTGGCACCATCATAGAAGTGACATTATCCCTGTGCCAGCTATAACCAATGGCCGATGGCATATGAGTTTGGGCCACCAAAGCATTACGCCTGATTACGTCTGATAGTTTGCCTTCGTTGCATGTTGTCGTAGACTGTCTTGTCTTGGATGTAGAAGTTCATTTTTATTTTGGTTCTTGCAGAACTTCTTGTAGCGCAACAGATTCACACCACCATCAGGTTCGTCACCATACAGCCTTGTGATGAGTCTCTCTACAGCACTGTTCAATGATAACTCAATAGTTTTGCCCAAACTTTGCAGTCCAACAAAATGATCAAGATTTTTAGAAACAGTATTCAGTGGCTTTACTTTCCCAATTCCTGCCAGCGGACTTGTTGAGTCACAACCTGTGATTGTATGCAGTGCAGGAGCATATCACACAGGTCTAAACCACATGTTTTTGCAATGGTATATGTGGGAAACAAGTGCTGATTATCCTTTATATCAACGTCCCTAGCTAGCCAGTTGTGATGCAAAATTCACACAAAGAATTCCTATTTTAACAGAAAGAAAGAACTGAGCCCAAAGCTGACCAGCCAGTGGGAGAGGCTCTGTGAGGTTCTTCTCCGGCTCTCGGAGGTGGTGTACCAGGTCCGGATGAGGACTCGAGGATGGAAGGTGCTCCTCCACCGGTATTGAATCTCCCCCTATCAGCCGGGGGTCGACCTAGGGGGAACCAACTCTACAACACTGAACTCGGGGGCTACTCAGGCATTGCCGACAAAGGGAAGGCCCACTGCTGAGGCGGCCCACTCTGTGTCAGTACCAGCTCCCCCCACAGGACCAGCCTCGTCGGAGTGGGAGACCCCGTCAGGCCCCACGGAGGCTACAGAACAGTTCCTGGGTTAGGGCAGTGAGCGGGACTTCTCACTGCTAGGAGGGGACAGTGTAGAGATCTGGGGGGGGGGTGGGGGGGTAGGGGAGAGAATCAGGACAGTGTAGAGTGTGTGTGTGTGTGTGTGCAAGGGGTTGCATGGTGGGTGTATGTGTGCAGGGGGTGCATGGTGGGTGTATGCGTGCAGGGGGTGCATGGTGGGTGTATGTGTGCAGGGGGTGCATGGTGGGTGTATGCGTGCAGGGGGTGCATGGTGGGTGTATGTGTGCAGGGGGTGCATGGTGGGTGTATGCGTGCAGGGGGTGCATGGTGGGTGTATGCGTGCAGGGGTTGCATGTTGTTTTATGGTTTTATTTTGTACACATTTTAATTATTGTGAATAATAAACGGCTTGAGCCTTCATCTACTCACGGTTGCAGTCTCATTTCTGTCCAGGAAGAACCCGAAAATGCTACAATACACATATGGGTGGAAAGTAACGAAGTAAAAATACTTTGTTACATTACTTAAGTATTTTTTTGGGGGGATCTGTACTTTACTTAAGTACTTCATTTTTGGGATACTTGTACTTTTACTCAAGTAGGTTTGTTTAGAAAATATTGTACTTTTTACTCCCCTACATTTCCCAGAAGCACATTGTTACCTGTACTTTCAGCACACTGACTTGTGCTCTGGCCAGGATTCTGACTGGATAAAGCAGAGCCGCATGCGCAGTGTCTGCTTGCTTCGATGATGACATAGTATGTTGATGCCCAACCAGAGACCGTTTTGCATGTTTTTCAATTACAGGAACAGGACATTGAGAATCCTGGCAGTGAGTCTTAATTCTCAGGATGAATCTACAGAACACTACCTGCAAGAGGTTTGTATATATTATTGTGCCGTACCCTGTAGTACCCACTGCTTAGTGTATTTTGAGCAGCATTGCTTTTGGTGCTAATGAAGGCCACTTGCCTTCTTTCTCCTATTGAGAGGATAGGATCATAGAAACCGGGCTAGGTGAACTTGTTTTGGGTATAATTGTGGATTTAAAGATGTGTATTTAACACTGTCATCCCATTTATAATATTGTAGACTTAAAAAATGCGCACAAAGCCAATGTGCTGATTTTTGTTTGTATCTGAACCTAGCGTCCTGAGTGAGTCAGAGAACTCCATTAATCTGTACCAGCATGATTATACACAACTGTCTCTGTAATCATGGAGCCCTGTATCAAAACTCCTTTCTACTAGAATGCCAACACATAGAAGATATTGTACCAAAGATAATCTTGGTCTGGAGATGTTATTTCAAGCTTGTGATGTGACTTAATAGCATTCATGTAGGATTTAAATAAGAGTAGAAACAAGAGTATCTAATATTATGGTAAACCGGTATTCTGGGTGTAATTATAGGATGAATATAGTGCATGATATACAATACATTTCTTAATAAAAATCTTTCCCTGTTTCAGGTTGATGAAGTTAACTCAGCTTGACAACAGCATGGACTGCTGCTTATGGCATGTAAATTGAAGCACAAGCTTAGCAAGGAAGCAGTATCTGACATGCTGGGCATTATTAATCTACTGGCGGGTAAAGACACTGTACCACAAACTTGGTACCACTTAGAAAAGCAGTTTCAGGGATTAAAAGATTTTGTGGAAATACATCTTATTTGCAAATTCTGTGACTCTTACCTAGATACAGAAGCCTCTGGGAAATGCACTTACTGTGAAAAAAGAGTGGGTAGAGCAAATGAGTTTGAAAGAAGGAAACTTTTTCTTTCACTTGCCTTTACATGTACAGATGAAAACATTTTAGAGGACCTAGAATTGTCACAAAAAATAGTAAGAGACAGGCATAGCTGCCAGTCGCAGACATTCTGTGACATAACATCAGGTAAAAAGTATCATGAGCTGTTATCACAAAGCAGGGAGGATACTTTATCCATAATGTTCAGCTGTGATGGCTTGCCTGTGTTCAAGTCCTCATCTTTCTGTGTGTGACCAATAATGTATGTTATTAATGAGCTTCTACCAACAGAGCGATTTAACCACATTTTCTTGGCATGTCTGTGGTTTGGATATAAAAGGCCTTGCATGGTGAACCCCACAACAGGAGATCACAGTATTACAAAAATCATCACGACAGAGTTTAATGGAAAACACGGCTGTTGGTTTTGCTTAGACAGTGGAGAGGTGGTTCAAAAGAATCGAGGAACTGTTTGTGCCTACCCATATCAAAAAAACAGCACACTGAGGAATGTTCCGGAAACCTTACTTAATGGTGATGGTGCTGTTCAATCTGGAAAATAAGTAAAATGGAGTGAAAGGGCCAAGCTTGCTAAGTGTGATTTCTTTTCATGTTTCAGTCATCCAGATTTTAATTTTTGTTTTGTTAGCAGCGGAAAGGTGTATGTAAATGTTAAGAGAATAATAAGAAACCTCTTTGAGCTTATTTAGGTATTTAGAATATATTGGTAGAAACTACGCTTATCATTTGGTAGAGAGTAAGGTACTGCATTTGGAATGTCGACTGATAAAACTGTTAATGGAAACTGGAAAATTTAGTTATCGTTCTTATATGAAAGTTTGCTTCCCTTTTACAAAGGTGGAATAAAATACTATGAATAGTGTAAAATCTGCAAGAAACTACAATAATGTAACTGTTTATCCCTGCAAATTGTTGCTTGTTAGTTTTATACCATTGCTGTTGTGCTATTTCTCTCAGAAAATGTTTGCACTTGTGTAACAGGGAGAGATCTGGACTGGCCGTCTGACGCAGGCACGATGCTGCAGGGAGGGGGCGGCAGTCCCGTGGGGTCGGCCTGTCAGTCATGGCGGTGACACGGAGAGGTGGGGAGGAGGGGGTGTGCGCTTTCCCCCTCTCTGAGTGGCTGGTAGGCGGGCTCTAATGGGATTGTGTGCCCTATAAAAATAATACTCTGCTGTTTCCTCAGGTCTGCCCTTTTAAAGAAACAAACAAAAGACGTACTGGGAAGTACGGGAGCCGGGACCGAGAGAGAACCGGGACCAAAAAGAAAAACGAGGAAAACAACGAAAAAAAAGATAAAGAACGGAAAAAACCTAACTGTAGTGGGGAACCCGTGGGCAGACCCCTTGTGTAGTGTGAGGGTAGGCTGAGGAGACGGCCAGAGTAGGACGGAGACCCGGGCCGTGCGGCTAGCGACGGCTGGGGTAACGCTGCCGAAGTGCAGCACCTTTTCTTTTGTAGTTTTGTTACTGTGTTTTATTTTCCTGTTTTTTTTTCCCACCTTTGGTTTTGGAATTATTGTTTGAGCACTTGTAAGTGCGCCCGCACTTGAACCGTACCGTACTGGTATGTCCCGTGGTTCTGTGTTACCATAGTTGGTACGCAGACCACGGTGAACAGCGCCCTCTGCGGGCTAAAAATAAAAAGTACACCCAGCACAATAAAACTGGGCACCTGTGCGGTGCTTCAAGTACACCTGCTGTTTCTTGTGTCAGTGAATCACCCACCCCCTCCCACACGTGGTGTCAGAAGTGGGATTCACTGGCATTGCCCATAAAGGCAGTGCACAAAATAAATCATGGATGCCACACAGTTCGCCGCCATGATGGACCTCCTGCGCCAGACCCTCATGGCTGCGGTGCAGGGGGCGGCTAGACCCGCAGCTCCAGACCCCCGGTTGCAGAGGCCCACGAAAATGACCGCCGAGGATCGACCTGAGGCATATTTGGAGGTGTTTGAGGCCATGGCGACCTCGGCCGGGTGGGATCCGGCACAGTGGGCCAGCTACCTGTTGCCTCAGCTGACGGGAGAGGCTCAAGCAGCGGCGAGAACGCTGTCCCCAGCGCAGATGTTGGATTACCCAGTGCTGAAGACGGCTATCCTTAATCGCGTTGGGGCCACGCCGGAGGGTTATAGGAAAAAGTTCCGGGGAGAGCATTTCGCTGCAGGGGAGCATCCCCGAACCATCGCTGATTTTTTAGCTCGTTCCCGTGACTTCCGACTCGAGCAAGGGCGTGACGACGTGCTGGGCAGGCTCTTTGACCAAGCAGCTGTGGTTAATGGTCGGGTGGTCGAGCCCAGACGCGCCGCCACGTACCCTCACTTTGAAATCGCTCGAGACCTCCTGTACCGTGTCGACAAATTGCCCCAGACCGGGGAAGTGCGTCACCAGTTGCTGATACCTCACCCCTTTAAGGAGGATTTATTGCGGCTGGCTCACGATATTCCTTTGTCTGGTCATCTGGGCAGGGATAAGACTAAAGCAAGGCTTGTGTCACGGTTCTACTGGATGGGGCTGGATGGTGACGTCAGACGTTTTTGCGAACGTTGTGGGGAGTGTCAAAAGGCTAGTCCTAGAGCCGTTCCACGAGCCCCACTGGTGCCGTTGCCCCTAGTGGAAGCTCTGTTTGAGCGTATTGGAATGGATTTGGTTGGGCCGCTGGAGAGGAGTGCGGCGGGATACACACACCTATTGGTCATTCTGGATTACGCCACGCGTTATCCCGAGGCCATTCCCCTTCGCTCTACCTCAGCCAAATCTATTGCCAACGAGCTTGTGAAGGTCTTTTCCCGAGTGGGGATCCCCAAAGAAATACTGACCGACCAAGGCACCAACTTTATGTCCCGACTAATCCGCGGAACATGTAAACTTTTGGGGATTAAGACCATTAGGACCTCGGTGTTTCATCCTCAGACCGATGGTCTTGTGGAGCGCTTTAATAAAACCCTTAAGAACATGTTGCGCAGATTTATTAATAGTGATGTGCGTTACTGGGACCAGCTGATTCCTCCCCTTCTCTTTGCGATCAGAGAGGTACCCCAGGCTTCCACGGGTTTTTCGCCATTCGAGCTGCTATATGGGCGAAGACCCCGGGGTGTGCTTGATCTGGTCAAAGAGATGTGGGAGGAGCAGCAGGATAATTCGACTAATACAGTCCGGTATGTGTTGGACCTGCGCAAACGTCTTGAGTCTGTGGGAAAATGGGCGCATGACAATTTGCAGCAGGCTCAGCACAGACAGGAGACGCAGTACAACCGAGGAGCCCGGTTACGCACATTTCAGCCGGGGGATAAAGTACTTCTATTATTACCCAGTTCTGAGTCAAAACTTCTGGCTAAGTGGCAAGGACCTTTTGAGGTTACACGCCGGATTGGGGCGGTGGATTATGAGATCTGCCAGCCAGAGAAACACATTTATCATGTAAACCTCTTGAAGCCCTGGCTGCAACCGGAGGCATTGGTAGTGGCGCAGGCAGATGACGTCACCGACCTGGGACCTGATCTTTCTGTGGTGGCGAAAACAGGGTCGGTACAGATTGCAGAAAATCTGACACCAACACAGAAATGTCAGGCTCGGGCGCTGGTGACGGAATTTCCTGATGTGTTTTCTCCCGTCCCGGGGCAGACTCGAGTAGCCCATCATCACATTGAAGTTGAGCCGGGGGCGCCAGTTCGCCAGAGGCCGTACCGCATACCTGAGCGTAAAAGACAGGTAATAAAAACGGAGATTGATGAAATGCTGAGACTGGGGGTGATAGAGGAGTCCCAAAGTGACTGGAACAGTCCAATTGTTTTAGTGGATAAGCCAGACGGGTCCACTCGGTTTTGCATTGACTTCAGGCGAGTTAATGAGAGATCGAGGTTTGACGCTTATCCCATGCCTCGGGTAGATGAGTTGCTGGAGCGTCTAGGCACGGCTCATTTTATGACGACACTGGATTTAACGAAGGGGTACTGGCAGATACCCCTGACCCCGGAATCCCGAGAGAGGACGGCGTTTTCGACTCCCTTCGGGTTATACCAATTTAGGACCATGCCTTTTGGGTTGCACGGAGCACCAGCCACTTTCCAGCGGATGATGGATCGCATTTTGCGGCCCCATCAGCAGTACGCCGCTGCTTACATAGATGACGTGGTTATCCACAGTGAGGATTGGCCGAGTCATCTGTGTAAGGTAGCGGCGGTATTGCAATCCTTGTGGGAGGCTGGGCTCACTGCTAACCCAAAGAAATGTGCCATTGGGAAGAGTGAGTCGGAGTATTTGGGGTATCGAGTAGGGAGCGGCCAGATCAGACCGCTGATTGCTAAGGTGAAGGCCTTGGCTGACTGGCCGGTCCCTACGACCAAAACCCAGGTGCGCTCTTTCTTGGGACTAGCGGGCTATTATAGGAAGTTCATCCCGAGCTTCGCCACGCTCGCTGCTCCCTTGACAGACCTCACCCGGAAGGCTGCCCCAAATACGGTTCAGTGGACGGAGCCGTGCCAGAGGGCCTTTCTCGCTTTGAAGCGGAGATTGTGTAGTAAGCCAGTGCTGTGCAGTCCTGATTTCAGCAAGAGGTTCACCCTGCAGACGGATGCGTCAGAGACAGGTCTCGGGGCAGTGTTGTCTCAGGAGGTGCGGGGAAGCGAGCACCCGGTCCTGTATATCAGCAGGAAGCTCCTTCCCCGTGAAAAGAACTATAGTACCATCGAGAAGGAGTGTCTCGCCGTAAAATGGGCAGTCGAGTCACTCCGGTACTACCTCCTGGGGCGACACTTCACCCTGATTACAGATCATGCCCCCTTAGCATGGCTTCACCGGATGAAAAATAATAATGCCAGGATCACGCGGTGGTACTTGGCCCTGCAGCCCTATGCCTTCCGGGTTGTCCACCGAGCAGGAAAACTCCATCTAAATGCTGATTTTTTCTCTCGGGAAGGCATGGGGGTGTAGGATTTCGAATGGACCGGTGGTGCCATTCTGAGGGGGAGGATGTGTAACAGGGAGAGATCTGGACTGGCCGTCTGACGCAGGCACGATGCTGCAGGGAGGGGGTGGCAGTCCCGTGGGGTCGGCCTGTCAGTCATGGCGGTGACACGGAGAGGTGGGGAGGAGGGGGTGTGCGCTTTCCCCCTCTCTGAGTGGCTGGTAGGCGGGCTCTAATGGGATTGTGTGCCCTATAAAAATAATACTCTGCTGTTTCCTCAGGTCTGCCCTTTTAAAGAAACAAACAAAAGACGTACTGGGAAGTACGGGAGCCGGGACCGAGAGAGAACCGGGACCAAAAAGAAAAACGAGGAAAACAACGAAAAAAAAGATAAAGAACGGAAAAAACCTAACTGTAGTGGGGAACCCGTGGGCAGACCCCTTGTGTAGTGTGAGGGTAGGCTGAGGAGACGGCCAGAGTAGGACGGAGACCCAGGCCGTGCGGCTAGCGACGGCTGGGGTAACGCTGCCGAAGTGCAGCACCTTTTCTTTTGTAGTTTTGTTACTGTGTTTTATTTTCCTGTTTTTTTTTCCCACCTTTGGTTTTGGAATTATTGTTTGAGCACTTGTAAGTGCGCCCGCACTTGAACCGTACCGTACTGGTATGTCCCGTGGTTCTGTGTTACCATAGTTGGTACGCAGACCACGGTGAACAGCGCCCTCTGCGGGCTAAAAATAAAAAGTACACCCAGCACAATAAAACTGGGCACCTGTGCGGTGCTTCAAGTACACCTGCTATTTCTTGTGTCAGTGAATCACCCACCCCCTCCCACAACTTGTTTCAGATAGGGCCCTTGATATTTATCCTGGGTAATGTGATACAAATGTCCTCCTGTAACAGCACTTCAAGAACTTCATCTTACAGAAAAGAGACGGATGGAAGTATCTTCTTGAATGCATAAATAATTCAGAAACTGTTTTGGAACTTTATTCAGAAACATCAGAGAATTCCAACAACTGTCTGGTGCACTGATGTTTGACCTTATACTAACAAAATGGTTCTTTTTTGATGCCCATTATCAAGCTTGAACGAGAGAATCATAGAACAGTTGTCTACCCAGTATGAAGTCGATATGTCGAAGTTACAGGTCTTTTTTCCAGAAACTAAAAAGTCCATTGACCACAGTATGGCCACCATATTATGCCACAGGTCAAAGTGAAGAGTACTGTCAGATTCTGCCCAAAGAGTTTCCTTACCATTGAAAATATGAAGTCAGCTTCTCAAATAATTTATGACATATTAGCAGTTGAAATAGCGACTGCAATGATGGATTGGTTAACCTTTAAGCTCAATTGTGCAAATTTTGTTCATTTGTTCAATAATTAGCTTCCCTTCAAAGAATGATCCTGTAATCTATAACAATGTATATTAACTGTATTTTCATCTGCATTATAGTTTCATCAGATGGACTCGGCACAAAATTAATTTGTGTGGCAGTGTACAAGGCCTTCATTACATTTTAAAAAGCATCATTAATCATTAAATGTACTTTCATGAACAGTCTAATATTTATTTTAATTGTTGGCTGGTAAAGTTCACATTGGCTGTGTACAGGAGTGGTGTTGTTGGGTGCTTTGGAATGCACATGTTGTTAAACTTGATGAGTAAAGAAATAAAAAGTGCTTGGCTGACTTAACTGTTATCTGTAGAGATAAGGCCCAAACAGTAACTTATTAATTGAATACATTAACAAATGTATTGGCCAATTTAAGGCAAATACATATATTTATTTTGCTTATTGTGGCACCTCTTTAAACATAATTTGTTTCAACAAACATTTTCACTCAAGATAAACATGGTGTATTAAAAAGGTAAACTTTTTTCTTTTCTGTTTAAATGACTACACTGCAGTTGACGTGCTTACTCATGTATACACAGCACCAGAATTACAGAACTCAGAAAACACTAGTATCTAAATGAGACAAATAAAGGTTACTGAAGGTACCAAGCATTTAAAATGTTGTGACTGTTTAAGTAGAACAATATAAAGCATTTTCATTCAATATAGTAAGCCATTAAACATAAAAAAAGCATTTTTTCTATACTCCAATGTAAATGTTCTTGTTCTACATGGTTGCAAGAAAGATATGCAAGTATTACTAAATCTGTATAGTGTTACCACTGCCAGTGTAGTATTTTTTACATCAGGATTCATATTACAGTACAGTACATTCCTGATAATACTGTACAAAAGTTTTTGAATAAACCCTTTAACAGCCAGGTATTCAATTTGTATCTGGAAATCAAGTGTAACAGAACACCCTGCAAAGTCTGCCAGAAGCGGATTACGTTACTCTGATGTTATACCGTGTTGTCTGTATCAGAGCGTTGTATTTTTAGACATATTGCAGACTCTTTAAAACATAAATCAACTATGCAATACTTCTCAGGAGCGTGCAGCAGGAGAAAAGCAATATTATACTAATCTCTGTAGTGTTGATTCAATGACAGTGCGTCCTACCTAGGCTCAGTGGAATGGTGCTCAGTCCTGAATTGGCAATAACCGGCACTCATTTAGTAGATGGGCAGTGTTTCCGATGTGCTCTCTATTGTGCGTAAGTCCAAAGAGAGCGACTTCCTTCTCCCTTGCTGCTATATCCTTCCAAGACGTTCTCTGAGGGTGGGGCTTGCTAGAGAGCCAAGAGAGACTGGACAATAGTGTGTGCTTATTACTTATGTGACTTACCACCAATAATAGTAAATAATAAAGTGTGTTACAACTCCCCTCCACTAAGGTGGCTGTGCACAGTTACTCTAACAATACAGTCACATCTAGTGACCTTGGCTGTCCACAAAACATTTTGAACACTAAATGTCGATAACTTGTAAAAATCTAACTCTGTTCTAGAAATAACTGAACATTTTGTAGTGTCCCTTGTAGACAGATTTTGTTTTTCTTTTTATGGTGCTGCCATGACAAGAACATATGGCAAGGGCCCTATAATCTGGTTTGGCCCGGTTCCGCAGGTTGTAGGGTCTCCCCTGACTCCTTTTGGGGCTGTGTGTCTTCGGTTCATAATTGCAGGTATACCCCAGTGACAGAACACTTCATTTTCCATCTTAACCAAGATTTTCGTCGTTGTGCCACGATGCAGGGGAAATAATTCCACCCACTTAGTAAATTGATCCACAGCAACAAGGAGATACTAATTTCCGCTATGGCTCTTTGGCAGTGGTCGCATGAGATCAACAGCTATCTTATACCAGGGTTTGACAGGTTTCTGAGGGACCATTACACCTACTGGTTTCTGGTTATCTGGCTTGACCTTTTGGCAGATGTCACAGCTTCTGACACAGTTTGCAACCTCTCGGCCCATACCTCTTCAAAGGTACCGCTGCTGAAGACGATTTAAAGTCTTGTGGAACCCCACATGTGCAGCTGTCTCAGAGTCAATGAATATCTTAAGCATTTCCTGCTTGACAGAAGAAGGAATTACCATCTTCCAATCCTCATCTGATTCTGTGCGGTGATGATCCCTCTCCATTCAATAGAGGACATCATCTATAAGCAGCGCTCCAGATATGGTTTTGGGTCTGGGAGTAACTTACCCTCTAATCTGAACACTGAGAGAGTAAAATGTATTTTCAGGGGGTAAAGTTCCATGACTGATGTACTCAATGATAGGCAACAGGTACCCACCCTTCTTTTGCTCCTCTTGAACATTATCTTGGCTTAAAAGGAGTGGAGGGTTTCCCTCAGCTAAGGTAGAGATGAGGGCTGTTATGGCTTCTTCAGGTGGGAGCTGCAATTCAGGAAACATCTTGTCAACAAGAGAACTATAATCAGAGCTGTCTTCTAGTACAGTGTTCAGAGACAGGGCATCTGCTGCTTGATTTGAAGTTCCTGCACAGTGCTGCACTTCAAAATCGAATTCCTGATTTTAAATGTCATGCTTGCTAGTCACTTCACTACTGGCATCAGTTTGAAGGACAAAAGGCCTTTGGAAGTTTGGATAGCTCAAATGCACAGCACTCTGTAGCTCTTCTTAAAGATGCTGGAAGGTTGCTTCTGCTTCTGTACTCCACTTCCAAGAGGTATTCTTCTTTAACAGCCTTGTCAATGGCTCAGTAATGTTGGAAAGCCTTTCTATCGATCCTCCGTACCACTTACACATGCCCAAGTATTGTCAAACATGTTCTGGTTTGCTTGGTCTGGGGTACTGATTTTTTGCTTCCATCATTTTTTAGTCAGGGGCTACTCCTTTGTCAGAGATAATGTGCCCTAGATATTTTAATTCTTTCTGACCAAACACACATTTCTCAAGCTTGCAGGTTAGTCCATGAACCTCAAGTTGCTGCAAGACTTCAGTTAGATCTTGCAGATGCCGTTCCCAGCTTGATGAGAAGATGACAACGTTATCAAGATAAGCAAAGCAATTGTGATGGACCTTTCCCCAAAGTTCCTCGTTCATAAGCCTCTGGAACATGGCTGGAGCATTCTTTAGCTTGAACGGCATGACTCTGAACTGGTACATGCCCATGTGTTTAATGAAAGCTATCACTTTCCGACTTTCTGGTGACAATTTTCTGCCAATATCCACAGCCTAAATCTAGTGTGCTGAAGTAGTGTGCCCCATGTAGACTGTCGAGGACCTTCCACATGTTTGCCACAGGAAAGGCATCTGTTTGGGTTGCCTCATTAAGTCTCCTGCAGTCATCATTAAAACTTCCATCATTAAAACTGTTTCATCCCATAGCCTTCCTGCCATCTTCAGTCGAACATTAAACAGTCCCAAGGGTGAGCACCTGATGTCGGTAGCCAAGATGACATCGTTCACTTCCCACGTTGACAAAGTGTGGAATGGTATGGAAAGTTTCTGCATTAGTTCACTGGACATCAAACATTTGGTCGCTCCAGTATCTAGCAACGCCCGAGTCTTGTGGCCACCTATTTCTACCTCAAGGGGAGGCAGGCCTCCATATCTTGACCAAGTAGAGAGATTGGTGCCTTGGAATGAGTGCGGGTTTTCATGGACGCTCTGATCATTGCTTGAGTACTCAGATGTATGCTGTAGATCTTGGTGGGCAGAATACATCGCTGCTAGGCCTTCTGCAGGAGCATGCTCTTCTAATAGGAAGGGCCTCCCTGATGTTTCCCTGGTCCAGGTGGTTGTCTGTGTCTGTGGAGATACCAGTAACAGCAGCAGTTACTCTATCAGGTACGCTGGGACTTCCTTGAGCAGTTTCTGTGCATGGAAGTATCATTCTAAAAGAGCAACAAACTCATGAGGTTTTGGGGCCTCCTTTACTGCCATGTTCAGGGGGCTGCATAACTGATGGAAGACAAAGCCATGGTGTAGGGCTTGCATGCCATGATGTGGATAGCAAAGACCTTTCATGTAATGGAGGTAAGGGGGTGCTGAACTGGAGCTCAGTAACTCTGGGGTTTAGTGCAGGAGAATCTGCTACAGCGTTCTCAGTCTGAGACATTGTTGTCTGGGTGTGTTGTTTAGGCATACCACCCCACAAGCCATGGCCTCCTGAATGTGTCTGACCTCTAAGTGAAGGCTTATCAGGTGCCCAATCACAGCAGAATCAAAATTGCTTTGTAAGTTCTCTACCTTCTGTTTCAAAGCATCTACGTCCTGCTGCATGCCCTGAACACCTTCTTGCACAGAGCCTATGTCAGTTTGCATATTCTCCACAGCTATCATGCTTGGAAATAACACATTCACAAGATGCCATTCGGGCCAGAAGATCAGATGTAATCTTCCCAATGTCACTAACTTCTCTTCTGAGCACATTTTGGAGGAGATTAAGGCCATTGGTAACCTTATGGAGATCATTTTGCACTGACCCTAAAGCCTTATTAATTTGTTGATTTTGGTTCTCCAAAATAATATTTTTTCTCCAAAAGCATATTTTTGAAAACAGAACAATTGGGTTAGTTTTCTTGATTGTAAATATCCTGTTGCCCCTTTAAATTCGCAAGTCGGACGGTTTCTCTTGCCTTTGCATTGCTTTCAATGACTTTGGAATTAGCTTGAAAAGTAGTTCTATACTGTCACCACCAGAGGGAGCTCCAGGCAGCAATTCCACTTTTCGCACACTAGCAGGTCTTTCCCATGGCTGAACCGGACGTATTCCTGCCAGTTAGAATACAGGAAGTGTTTCCTTAACAACACACGGTAAAAATTGTTTTTTTTCTTTTTTTTTTTAACCAGCGGTTTTGCCCAGTGAAGCAAGCTGGAGGGAGCATGAACTGGATGCACTGGGGTTTTTAGAAGACAAATTATGTTTCTTCTGGCGAACGTTCCTGAATAAAAGTTGAAAAACCTTAATTCCCAAGTTGGTTTACCTATGATGTGTGAATAAGAAATATCAAAACAATCAGAATTATGTTGGAAAAAAAATAAAAATAAAAAGTAATGTATTTTATTGTAAACCCTACAGGGGTTGTGTAACAACTCTTAAAGGAAATACTATTAGATACGTCATTATATATAGTTATAAGTATTGGGACATACAGTATTTACTGGTATCAAGATATTTAAACTAAAAAATGCTGTTTGTACTTCTGTTGTAAAAGGACACATTAAATTAAACCTCAGGATTGCTTGTTACTTGATTTGTATTTGGAACAGTGTAAAAAACATCGAAAACGGCCCAAGTATGACAGCTGTTATTCAAGCTGAGTGGTGTTTCATTTCTATTGAAGAGTCAGACTAGGTAATAATGTTACCAGCACGTCAGTAAAACATTTTTTTTTTTTTTTTAACCAAGCAAATAGTCAGACGTTGTACATTTCAATAGTTACACCATACAAAGTTATGCAAAATCCTAAAAATGAATGGCCTTGAGATCAATCCTTTGAACTGATTTATATATATATATATATATATATATATATATATATATATATATATATATATATATATAATGATAATAACGTTTTTTCAGTCACTGTGTAGTACATAAAATGTATGTAGTTGGGTAAATGGGCATTTTTATTTTTATAAGAAGAAATAAATATAGTAATATAGTATGATTATAGAACAAGTAACTTTTTTTAATTTTATTACAGAGGCATCATTGGGACTATTTTGGTCCTCATAATAATTGAATGGTGCAGCCTGTCAGCTTCAAAAATATTAATCTCCACATTAGCTATGGATGGACAGCAGCTTCTCATTGTGTATCCCTGAGCTTTACTTATGGTGACTTCCTTCTTTTGACAGTATTCTGAAATTAACTTTTATTTCAAATATTGTATTTAGTGGACCTTAACTTTTACAATAGATAGGTGAACATTGTAAATGGAATTTGAATGGTATGACAATCTTAAAAATAGTGTTTACTCATTTCCACCATAGACAGCCTGTACTGTGTGAGTGGCTTCATACGACCTGAACTTTGTTTGAACCCAATCAGTGTGATTCTTATTACAATTACTCAAATATGTTTTGTTAAGGTGCTTTGATATGAATTAATGATCTGCTCTTCTGTTTTAGTCGCCCTTCATAAACATTTGCAACCCAGGCTAAATTAGTATTCAGGTAAGAGCCAGCGCCATTTAATGAAAAGGTATTAAAGGCTATTTTGTTGAGGTTGTCTGTGGTAATCACATTTCTAAACCTAATTTAACAAGTGGAGTATAATTTTGCTGCACGATGGATGAGCATCTGCAAAATACACTCCTTTCCATAAGTGGAGTTTAAGTTCTGGAAGGTTAAGAAAGATTTACCTCCATTTACCTCCTCTTCCAGAATGATTATACGTTGATACCGGCACATGTGCAGCGGCTGAGATTCGTTTTTCATTAAGGAGCTTAAATTTGCATCAAAATAAAATTGAAGTAATAAAATTAAATGACTGTAAAATTAAGATTTTTTTTATGTACTATGTATCATTGAGCAGAAAATATTTAATGAAAAATGAAATAGATTTGCTGGACTTTGGTGTACAATGGTATGAGGGAGTATTAGGATAAAGAGGTGGGTGACGGTAAAATTAATTGAGTTTCTTAAATATAAACCAGAGTAGTTAATTTCAGTTCAAGTGACCTATAATTGGAGCCAAGGAGACATTCCAAGTCATGAAAGGCAACTGAAAGACAGCCCTTTCAATAAGGAATGTCTTTTTTTCCCAAAACAACTTGTGTAACCATTACCAGTTGTAGTTAGGTTTCTATTCAATTAAATTACCCAAAAATGTTACAGTAATGGATTTAATTAATGTTTTGTTAGTCTCAACTAACAAAGCCCATGACCCAGATAACTGCAATTTAGCTTGACAATCTTACAGGCTTGATTCTAAAATCATTCTTTCGTTCTGCCACACACCCCTTGACCAATGATAGGCTATGGCATCAGCTTGGATTCCCTGCTGGGCTATCAGTGTTTATTGATTATAATTCATTAGATAATAAATGGCTGGCAGCATGATATAAAGTTATCTATCCCAAGAAATGGCAGTAAAAAAAAAAAAATGATTAAAGCTAAATGACATCCTTCATCATCACAGGATTTGCAGACTTCACTGATTTGGTCACTGAGTAATACCAGAGGTTAGGGATGCTTTGCACTTTATAACAGAATGTACTTGGCAGTGCCCCGTCTAGCAAAAAAGACTGGATTTAATGGCAAAATCAGTTTTACTTTCAGCTTGATTTAAACCGACTACCTGTACTTTACCACAAACATGTCTTCAAAAGGTGCAGTGAACTAAAATTCAAACAAGGCCTCACTAGATATATAAAACTGTTTACATTGTTGTTTTATTTCCTATAGGATCAGATATTTTTTTTGATTTTCCCTCTTACTATTTTTTTAATATAATTTGTTTTAGTTTACGCTATAAAAGTCAGTTTAGGGCCTTGGTATGGCAGTAAAAACATCAGCACCTCAGCTGAGAGGAAATTAATCTTCCAATCAGCTTTTCAAACTCTTAATACAGAAGTGAATTGCCATTGGTAGGTACTCGATTGTAAATGACAGGGAGGACAGCTTTTCATGTTTTGAAATCAACACGTTAATACATTGGTTTATTTAACACCTGCCGATTTTAAATATTCCTTAAAGACAATTCTGATTACAAGCAACAACTTTTTACACATCCCTAGTAAGAATACCTTAGTGCCCCAAACTCATTTGAAGGTACTGTATGGTAATCTATTACTGTTTACATGGCAACAGTACAGAGTAGGCACTACGGAGCTCATCCCTTCTGACAAGTGTGCTGGGTGTAGAGAAGTGCATTCTTCAAACCTGGTGTTTTGTCTTTTTGAAATCCCACTATTAAAATATTTTTATGTAAGTAATAAATTAGATACAAGTTTACTCCCATCTTAAAATATTTCATATTTTATGATTCATGAATGTTTTTTAAACCGTGTTGATTTTAAATAACACACAGTATACTAAGCAATAGAATGTATTTGTGGTACAGTGTGTCACAGCGTGAAAAAAAGAGATAACCTGACAATGTAAAAATAAGACATGGAAATAATAATAGTAAGATATTTAATATTGACTCACAGTTTTATTTTCTCTTTTTTCTTCTCAAAAATCACAATGATTCTCATAAGTTGTTATCTCCAGATATGTACTGTAAGAAAAAGTCACAAAAAACAAATACATGTTTAATATTGCTTACAGATTTCTTACAGTTCAGATTATTAAAATTTGAAAAAAGATAATCAGTGTTGTGATCATGACTGCTTGTATGGGTATGGTGAGGGTGGTGATTATGGACTATTTGGTCTCTGGTCCTACCAGTTAAGGGGAGAAGAAGAAGCCACCGCGATGCCAGGTCAGCAGGATGGACCGTCACGAAGCTACGCCCTTCCCTCCCCCCAAAGCCAAAGACTAAGTGGATCCGCCAACTGCACTTAAGTGCAGGAATAACAAAAAAATAATAACAACAATGGACCCAACCCCCTCTCCCCCAAGTTATAATATGGTCAACCCTGGTTAACTTGACATCCCACAGGTATGCCATTTAGTGTTGACTTATTCGAGGTGCTGAGTTAACCACGGGTGCACATGAGCCATGGCATTAACATGCATGTAAGTAACAGAACTCAGACATTTACAATATTACAGTATTTACACATTTATTTTTAATATATGTCCTTATGAAAACGGTTGAAAGAACTGCAGTGAATGAATCAATTACAGTAGCATATACAGTACTGTACAACTCATATAGGTCCATTGAAATAAGAATAAAATAAGTACAGCGCTATTTTTATGAAAACAATCCAACCACAAACTGTTGACTACTTTTAGTTACTGGCTTGTACTTTTAATTTGACGGCTTAAATAGGCAAAGTTAACAGATGTACATTGTACAGAATTAACTCAGTGAACAAAAACAATGAATAAACAACTTACAGTTTCACACAGAAATCAAGCATTGTTGATTGTTTCGCATGTAAAAACATGGGCTTTGAAAGTTCTGCTGACAAGGAGCTGAGATTCGTTGGAGTATCTTCAATGCCCTCTTGAGCCAAAATCATCTGAACCGTGTCCAGCGATGGCCTTATCCAGTCTGATGGGAGGCTTTGGAAGTTCAGATGTTGAGTTATCCACTAGTCTTTAATAGTTTTTTTATCCCATCGGTACCGGTAATAAGTAGTTACGAGTGGTGTCAAATAAAAAAATGAAGAGGCAGGATGCATATGTTTAATATGGAGAAAATCCAGGACCAAGACTGTCGAATTAAGCGAAGGTGTTGAGTTATCCACCAGTCGAGTTAACTGAGGTTGACAGTATGGGGGTGTGTGTGTGTGTATGATGGACAGCAGTTTCTCATTGCGTATCCCTGTGCTTTACTTATGGTATCTTCCTTCTTTTGACAGTATTCTGAAATTAACTTTTACTTCAAATATTGTATTTACTGGAGCTTAACTTTTACAATAGATAGGTGAACATTGTAAATGGAATTTGAATGGTATGACAATCTTAAAAATAGTGTTTACTCATTTCCACCATAGACAGCCTGTACTGTGTGAGTGGCTTCATACGACCTGAACTTTGTTTGAACCCAATCAGTGTGATTCTTATTACAATTACTCAAATATGTTTTGTTAAAAACTGTGTGGTCCAGTGGTTAAAGAAAATGGCTTGTAACCAGGAGGTCCCTGGTTCAAATCCCACCTCAGCCACTGATTCATTGTGTGACCTTGAGCAAGTCACTTAACCTCCTTGTGCTCCGTCTTTCGGGTGAGACGTAATTGTAAGTGACTCTGCAGCTGATGCATAGTTCACACACCCTAGTCTCTGTAAGTCGCCTTGGATAAAGGCGTCTGCTAAATAAAAATAAGGTGCTTTGATATGAATTAATGATCTGCTCTTCTGTTTTAGTCGCCCTTCATTAACATTTGCAACCCAGGCTAAATTAGTATTCAGGTAAGAGCCAGCGCCATTTAATGAAGAGGTATTAAAGGATAAAAACTAAACAAACCAAAAAAAAAATGAAACAAAGATGAAGGTACCTTTTCCTGTTGGGGGATTTTGGTTAAAATCCAGTTGTTTCTTGATCTTATGATAATTTTAAATCAAAGTCCATTGCTCATATTATTTATCAATGAAAATATGCATAAGAATCCACAGAAACACCCTTTTATATGAAGTTCCCTTTGGTCTCAAATGTTGTTTCACTTAAATGTATTATGGTATGATAGATCTTGACACTTTAAAAGTTACATGCTGAGGTTAGTTGAGTTTAGAATAAAATTGGTGTATGTCTAATGTTTTGCCATATGATGGTGCTGTTCATACTTCTTAGACACAAGAGTAAGCTGTTCTCTATTTATCTGGTTTTAAGGAGGAAGGCTTTTTACTACAGTATATGAAATATGAAATTGAAGTGTGTAGTCATAATCACTTGCATCATACTGTACATTTAAATACATTCCTTATAGTGTTTCAGAGATCTCACAAAAATATGTTAGGAAGAACAAAGAACAAATAGAAAACTCATAATTGTTTTGGGGATGGTATAATGAACTATACAAAGAAAATAAACCCAAGAGTGTTAAGCAGAGATATAATGTTTGTTTCTCATTTTGTATCATAAACATGAAATTTACTTCTTAATTACAGTAATAACTGGAGCAAAAAGTTTCAATTGTGTTACTTTTGGATTTACTGAACCAAGAAATGTGTGCTATATGTTACAATTTGTGGATCTGTTCTAAAGAAACATATTTGAAAAATGAGAAGATCTTGTTGCATTTATATTAACATAGTGAAACATTTTAATTAAACAATCTATAGGTGGCACTTGTGAAAAACATACTTCAAATGTAACAAATTATAAAGTAGATCATTATAGTGTTTTAGGTGAATGTTTGTTTTTTATTGTTGGCTCCGTCTATCGATGTCTGTGTTTAAAAAAGGTATTTACAGTGGGTTGGTAAGTAAATAAGGTTAACTAAAGAACTTTAGCAGGTGTTAACATCATACAGGTTTTAGTTAATAAGGTTAAAAGGTCTTCTGGAGATCTTAAGCATAAAAAAAAACATAATTTGCTTTTATGTAAGTAGCATTAAAGCTGCCAGCAATTACACACAAATCAAATAGCAAATGATCCCACCCCTAGGTACTGTATGCTGTTCCTTTAAATGACTGATGTGTAAATTTCTAACAGCATTCCCAGCAGTCAGTTAATGACGTCACCATGGTTTCCCCCGACTCTAATCTAATGATACTGGGAGTTGCTCAGCAGTGATTTTTTTGCCTCTGTGAGCCGCTTCACTGTCGTCTTTTCCTGGCACTCTGAAAGCAGTCCTGGGAACCTGATCCTATTTTTTTTCCAGAAGCAGTAATGTAGTCTTTCTGAACAGAAACTTCTGATCTGCCGGCAGCAACCTCCAGTTTTCCCTGAAGCAACCTTCTTACCTTTATTTTCCCCCTAACCTCTTCATCTGAAATGGCACTAAAAGAAGGCATATTGCCCATCAGTGAGATGCTGAGTCCTTTCCCAGAGGTGATGGAGCTGAACGTGGGAGGACAGGTGTACGTAACTAACCATTCTACCCTCATCAGCGTCCCCGAAACTACTTTGCACAGCATGTTCACCAAGAACCAGGTGAAAGATTTACCGAGGGACAACAGGGGTCGTTTCTTCATAGACCGAGACGGTTTCCTCTTCAGGTACGTTTTGGATTTCCTTAGGGACAAGCAGCTGGTCCTTCCAGATCACTTCCCTGAAAAGGAGAGGCTTTTAAGAGAGGCAGAGTACTTCCAACTTAATGATCTTCTTAAACTGCTGACACCCAAGGTTACCAAGCAAAGCTCTATGAATGACGAAGGATGCCAGAGTGATATAGAAGAAAATTCTCAAAGTAGTGACCTGGCCAGGACTGCTGCATTAGACAAGAGGTCTGGATTTATCACCATAGGCTACCGAGGCTCTTATACCATGGTCAGAGACAACCAGGCAGATGCCAAATTCCGCCGGGTGGCCAGGATTATGGTGTGCGGCAGGATTGCCCTGGCCAAAGAAGTTTTTGGGGAAACATTGAATGAGAGCAGAGACCCTGACCGACCTCCTGAGAAGTATACCTCACGCTTTTACCTGAAATTTACCTACTTGGAGCAGGCTTTTGACAGGCTGTCCGACGCCGGGTTTCACATGGTGGCTTGTAATTCCACGGGCACTGCTGCCTTCATTAACCAATACAGGGATGACAAAATCTGGAGCAGCTACACTGAATACATCTTTTTCAGTAAGTTCCAGAAAGTTATTTTGTATATTTGAAGTTACTTTATTTATTGCAATATATGTTGTCTGCAGTACATTAGTCCCAGAATGGTTCAAGTCTTACAAAATAATAGAAATAGTTTAAAAACATTAGTTTTGGTAAATTTTTTAAGAATAATATGTGTGGATAGTAATTTCTGTGCATTGCAAATTTCTGTAAGAAATATGGGAAAAGGAATAATTTATATATTTTTTTTATTTACAAGGGAACCAGTGATATAAAGTCCATTCTGTAATCTAAATTTGGATACTGCTTTTCTCACATGAGTACAGCTGATGGCATTCTTAAATGATTTTTGACGGGTGTATGGTTGTCCACATCACAAAGTTTTGCAAAGCCAACAGCTTCTTATTATTTTGGGTAGTTTCAGGTCAGGGTTGTGCACATGGGTAGAAGTGGAGAAGGAGGCATCCCCTTTAAATGCTGCTATCTGGGGTGTGGACAGATAGGTGCTTTGTTTTCTTACCTGAATTTGACACCCCAAAAATCTATATTGTTAAACAAATATTTTAGACATGGGTATTTAGCCCTAGGCTGTATTACAAGTCAGTAGTGTGAATGAGCTGCCACCACCTTTGATTACCCGGTCGGTCTAAGGGAAATCGTAGAAACTTATAGTTTCACTTAAAAACAGCAGTCCAGGGAAGGAGCTTTATATGCAACAGATACATTGGTATGCTAACCAGTGGCATAGTAGAAATTTATATATATATATATATATATATATATATATATATATATATATATATATATATATATATATATATATATTATTGTGATACTCTTAAAATGCAAATCAATACAACCCCCCAAAGAATATAAATCAAAACATATACATACAAAGAATAATACAACTGCTGTATATTCAGACTGACAGACTGCATATCAGTACTAAACACTGACCAATTCTATCATTCAATCAATCACCCACAGGGCTTGCAATTAAACAGAAATCAATTCATAAAACATCTAACAGACCACAAGTGTTTGAATCAAAGTTCAACATTCAGCACTTACACCCTGGATATGAATACATGTTGATACATTTCAATAAGGTCAACATAAATCATCGTGGAACCTGAATCGCTTCACTGGGTACTGTGGAGAAACTGGGGTGGGGTGAAAAGCAGTCTCTGGTAGTCAGCAAGTGGAGTCAGGTTACAAACTGCTATAACAGAGCATATCGTGTTGAAGTGAAATCTATTTAGAGATTCATAAAAGCAAATAGCAATCAGGGTAGGTGGGTTCATCTTTGCAGACAGTTTTATGGTGTATCTAATTCTGGAGTTTTTAATACAGCTGTCAAAAGTTCATTATGAGATTATACCTGCGGGAGACATGAAACGATTGTGGAGCCCCACATGCTCCAAAAATCTTATTTAAAACAATAAAATAAATACAATTCCATTAAAAATGACATTAAAGTTATTTTGACAGTGCCCTTTCCTTATTTTGCTTTCCAAATTCAATTATCTAGTCTGCACACAGGAATTCATTCTCTTCCAGTTTTTGTGATCAGCCTTTAGGGCCTCATTTACAAAAACTGGCTAAACGATGGTGCACAATAATTGCAATTACTGTGCACGATAATAATTTCCGAATTTATTATTGTAATTTTATTCATTATCGCATGAAATAGTGGGCATATTATGGCGCACATTGATTTTATTGTGCCACACTGTGGTAATCAGAATGAATATGTGATTTGTATGGTAATGTATTTAAATGAGGCACCCGGCCACTCCGAATAATGAGATGTGCTTTATTCACACCGTATTTACTAAAGGACGTTAATTTTAGTGCGCGCATTAAAGTGATCATTTATTAGTGCGTATGAGAACCAGGCATTAACCACTGATAAGCGCACTATTTTTCTGGCCTGAAAACTAGTGATGTGCAGTTCGATTGTTTTTACTGACTCGATTCATTTGATTCATTCAGTTTAGTGAATCAATTCAACAGATTTGTTTGTTTGATTCACTAACATTAAATAAATACATCTTGCTGAATTACTTAGTTATGAAGATTGGTTTGAATGGAAAAATTCTGCCAGCAAGGGCCATGTAAGTTAAGACTGTTCACTTGGTGGGCCGCATCGTAAACAAATAAATACATAAAAATATATGCACGATTCCTAGTCATCAATAAATATGCAGGCACGGTTTCAATCAATTAATCAACATATTACTTCAAGTATTTTATAGTACAGAAATAGGCAGATATAACTAGAAGCAGCTTTCCTAGAACACTGACAAAAAAACTAAATATCACAAATGTAATATAATGGGAAGTAGAAGAGTATTTGATTTCAATGGAAATCTCAAATCTCAAATAAAAGATGTCAGAGTATATAATGCTAAGTCTCAACATTTAACTTATATTCCAAAATATACAATTTTTAACAGCACTGAAAAAAAAGATACTGACAAGCTGTGAAAATGTGAAATAGTAATCAGTACCACTTTGAAATGTACCTTTTTATGGCTTCTGTCGGGACACTTGACTCGCACACTTGATAACAATGCTCATTACGTGTTCTAATTCTGCAACTTTTCCACATAATGCCTGTTGATGCAGAATCCAGTGTAAGAACATTGGTACTTCTGCATTTCTTTCTTTATTTTTTTTCTAGCACTCTGCTAGCCAGTCCACTCTTTTGCCCAGTCATATATGGCGCACTCTGTTGTATTCCCAGTTAGTTTCTTCCAAGGTAATTCTGCACTTTCCATGGCTTCTTGAAGGTAAAAAAAGTCATTTCCTGTGGTTGTGTTGTTCATGGCATCCACAGCACTTTTGTTGACTCCATAGCTTCTTTCATTTCCAGTAAACTCAAAATTTGTTGCTTTGTGCAGAGTGTCATAGTGACGTTGTATGTTATAATCTTTCATAACTGCAACCGTTGCACTGCAAATCAGACATCTTGCCTTGCAGTCAAAATTATTCATTGAACAAATAATCATCTGGCTAATTTGGGAATCTTGTGTTCCGCCTCCACCTTTCACTTCTGTGACAACTACTTTTTGGCTACTGATTTTAAATTTTACACACAATAAAATAAATAGTTTAAACAAGCCATCGCTTCGCTATCCTAATCAAAATGATGTGTGTGTGCTGTTACACGTTTGTGTGAGGAAACGGATCCTGTGTGCTAATTGATTGGCTATTTTACTACCTCTGTGAGCGGTGATTGGCGTAATGGGAATGTCATTCATACAATGCAGACTGCACATGTTGAACACGCTTTATATTAAAGAGGCGGGTTGTTTTAAAAAATAATTCTAAAACGGTACAGTACATCAATGCAATTTTAAAAACTAATGGGCAGGCCGCCAAAAATTGCCTCCCCTATATGTATCTTTGACACTCCTACTTTTAGAGTATTAACTATTTATTTTAAACTATGCTTCAGATTTAACTGCAACCTATTTAATAAACTGCAATTTACAAAAAAAAAGCCCTTCTAAAGCTCACTGGGAATTATATTACATTTCCCACACAGAGGACAGGTTTACAGGATGTGAAAGTGGGCTTCTGCCAGGTTGCTGGTTTCCCCAATGTGATTGGTGCTATTGATTGTACTCACATAGCACTGTCACCCTGATCCATGGAGCCTGCTCTGCAGAGTGACAGTGCTGACAAGGATGAGAATTGAGGCTACATCTCATCAATCAATATTTCTCGAGTAAGCAGAACAAAAAGAAAAAATATGCCATTGCACAACATGACTTTTATTGAAAGGAGAAAGGCTTTTTTTTTTTTTTTTTTTTTTTACATTACACAAGGAATACATGTTAAAATTAAAAGGTAATCAGTGCAGTTTCACTTTACGTTGCCTTTGCCTGTCCCCTGCTGAGTGCTCTGTCTGTTGTCATTTTTGGTCAATTTAAGCCACCTCCACCTTCACAATAACCTACTGACCAAAAGATACGCCTGGACTGCTGGAGCTTTTGATATCACGGTGGTCACGGGTAAGTCTCTGACATTATCGTGCACATTAAATTATCACTCACAATACATGTAGTGTGCACGGAATGGTATGTAAATTAGCCAAATACTGTGCACGTTGACTCTGTTAGTAAATGGGGCAGTACATTTAGATTTATCGTGCACGTTAGGCTCTCTACGTGCATGCTAACTCCTTTAGTAAATGAGGCCCTTGGAGTTAAAAAAAAAAAAAAACAGGTAGCCATTTACCAACACATAACATGTTACTTATTTTCTGTATACAGATTTGTCTAAGATTCAAGAGGTTTTTGTTTTTAAATGTATTATGTGTTTATTTACATGTATAATGTTTTAAATAATCAGGTTGCCAAGTTGTCAGATAATGCTCCATGGGGTGAATACATTCAAAATGTTTTATGCTGTTTCTATTTATTCTTCCTGGAAATGTTACTCTTCCCTGGCACTTGATTCAACTTGATTTGTTTTCTAAGATTTATCAGAGTTTTGTCTATCTACAGTATATGTTCTAAACAGGTAGTCTTTAGTACAGGTGTTACACCAAGTGGATTCATTATCAAATGAAAATAAAATGTCCTTATTGGTTTATATTGGTAATATATAAACGTATTATTACAACTGACCTTTTAAATCTCCAGGTGGGCTTCTGGCATGCAAGTAAACTGTAGTGTGAACCCATTGGGCATCCACTGCTGTCAGAAACAGCAGAATGTTTGCAAGTGTGTAGCGACCCAGTGACAGGCATTTTCGCTTCTTAACCATGCTACAGCATGTCAAATTAAATTAGTGGTGTCTTCTAGTCGTCTTGAGTTGTTAAAGCAGACTGAAATCTGTGCTGGCATAAGTGTGCTCCAGTTACTAATGATGACATTCAAAATCAGATTTACTCCTTGTACAAAACATAACCCTACAGCGCACAACACTGCTGACTGTATTTCTCAATATTTTTCAAGCCATACTGAAGTTACAATACAGTGCTGCAATTGCCTCAGGTTTAATTCTTTTGGATGAATGAGGTCTATGAGATCATTTCCTGTAAGTTAATATAACAGAAACACTCATCTGCACTGATGAATTATTAAAACAGACTGATGCTCCTGCCCATAGACCTCAGGCAGTGCTGCTGTCTCGACTTTCGCATCATGCTGCTGGGGTTGCACCTGTTTCAAGTCAGTTTTACATTTGCTTTTGGTATTTTAATGTTCAAAAGCTTCAAACATATTTTGTATAAAACGCTGTGGCCAAAATACAGCAACGATTTCTGTTGTTGAGGAGGCTTTAAAGTATGACAGTGTTAGCTGTTGCTCAGTTCTCGGTTTATTATATTACACCACTTATTTAGGTTTTATTTGAGCAATTCTTATTAAGGTCTGTGTGTATATTATTATGACAGTTCACGATATTAGAATGTATTGCTCCACCTATAAATCTTTAGTAATGTTAAATTATTGGTACAGTGTGTCTATAGAAATTAAGAGACAGGTACTGCAAGCAGTTAAACACACACACACACACACACACACACACACAACCATAGATATGTCAATATTATTATTTTATTACTGTACTTCATTCATATTAAAGTGACATGGCTTGACCATGACCAAATCAGAATCTATGTATCAGCAGTGTAACTGTACATATATAGAGATATTTTGTAAAGAAGTACTTGAACAAGCTGATGGAATATTCATGAACACCACTATACAAGTCCTTGGGGACCAATAAAAGGATGTGTTTTAGTTTCAAAAAGGACATAAAAACGCATTTTTATAACCTCTGCTTTCCAGTGCACCTAACACAGCATGTATATCCTCTGTCACTTTAGATGGGGTTGTCAGCATTAGCAGACTAAAATAAATATCAAGAACTTATTTAACTAGAAAAGGATTAATTGTTGGTTGGAGTCCGAGGACCAGTTAGTAAGCATTGCTATAGAACTATATTTTGTAAATGAGTGCCAGCTGACAGATTTAAATTCACAACAAAGACATCTTTCAGTGACCTTCACGCATTTCCAGTTGAGAAAACAGATGCCTTTGGGACAAGACAATGCAACTAAACGCTGATATTAGTCACTAATATGGTTAAAGCCTTTGGAATTACCCAGATGAGCAGGAGATTAAAAAATAAATAAAATAAAACAAAGTCTGAGATTTCTGAGAATGTTGGTTTTAAAAGAATTTATATAACAAGCTTGTTTAAATCATGTCATTGTCTGTTGTGTTACTGTATATATATATATATATATATATATATATATATATATATATATATATATATATATTTCTGAGAGAGTGAGAAAATGCCCTCAATACATAAAACAATCAAAATATGCTGCATCACCAGCATCTGTATTATACTACCTACAGTGCCTTGCATAAGTATTCACCCCCCTTGGACTTTTCCACATTTTGTAGTGTTACAACCTGGAATTGAAATGGATTTAATTGGGATTTTTACCATTTGATTTAGACAACATACTTAACACTTTGAAGGTGACACAAAAGTTAATTAAACAAAAAAAAAAGACATTTGTTGGTTGCATAAGTATTCACCCCCCCTGAGTCAATACTTGGTAGAACCACCTTTGGCAGCAATTACAGCTGAGTCTTTGTGGGTAAGTCTCTACCAGCTTTGCACATCTGGATCCTGCAATTTTTGCCCATTCTTCTTGGCAAAATTGCTCAAGCTCTGTCAAGTTGGCTGGGGACTGTTGGTGAACAGCAATTTTCAAGTTTTGCCACAGATTCTCAATCGGATTGAGGTCTGGGCTTTGACTGGGCCATTCTAAGACATTCAGGTTCTTGTTTTTAAACCACTCCAGTGTAGCTTTGGCTGTGTGTTTAGGGTCATTGTCCTGCTGGAAGGTGAACCTCCGCCCCAGTCCCAGGTCTCTTGCAGACTGAAACAGGTTTTCCTCTAGAATTTCCCTGTATTTGGCTCCATCCATCTTGCCCTCAATCCTGACCAGTTTCCCAGTCCCTGCCGATGAAAAGCATCCCCATAACATGATGCTGCCACCACCATGTTTCACCGTGGGGATGGTGTTCTCAGGGTGATGAGCAGTGTTGGCTTTGCGCCACACATAGCGTTTTGCGCTACGGCCAAAAAGTTCAATTTTGGTCTCATCAGACCAGAGAACCTTTTTCCACATGTTTGCTGTGTCTCCCACATGCCTTTTGGCAAAGTCCAAACAGGATTTGATATGGGTTTTTTCAGCAATGGCTTTCTTCTCGCCACTCTTCCATAAAGCCTAGCTTTGTGGAGCGTCCGAGTTATAGTTGTCCCATGGACGGTTTCTCCGATCTCAGCTGTGGATCTCTCCAGCTCCTTCAGAGTTACCATTGGCCTCTTGGTTGCTTCTCTGACTAATGCCCTCCTTACCTGGTCACTGAGTTTTGGTGGACGGCCTTCTCTAGGCAGATTCGCAGTTGTGCCATATTCTTTCCATTTTTTAATAATGGATTTAACGGTGCTCCGGGGGATGTTCAAAGTTTGGGATATTTTTTTATAACCCAACCCTGATTGGTGCTTCTCCAGAACTTTATCCCGGGCTTGTTTTGATAGCTGCTTGGTCTTCATGATGCTGTTTGTTTAGATATGCTCTCTAACAAACTCTGGGGCCTTCCAGAAACAGGTGTATTTAATCTGAGATCATGTGACACTTTCACTGCACACAGGTGGACTCCATTCAAGTAATTATGTGACTTCTGAAGGCAATTGGTTGCACCAGAGCTTATTTAGGGGTGTCACAGCAAAGGGGGTGAATACTTATGCAATCAAGACTTTTCAGTTTTTTATTTGTAAATAATTTTGAAAAATATGTAGATTTTTTTCCCCACTTCGACATTATGGACTATTTTATGTAGATCAGTGACAAAAAATCCTAATTAAATCCATTTTAATTCCAGGTTGTAACACTACAAAATGTGGAAAAGTCCAAGGGGGGTGAATACTTATGCAAGGCACTGTATAACAAATCTGATGGCAGTTTAAAATGAATCTGGTCAATCAAAGGCAAGTACTCTGCTTGAAGTGTGTGCATTCTTTAGTGATTCTGTGCTTATATATATATATATATATATATATATATATATATATATATATATATATATATATATATATATAATGATAACTATTACAAATTATTAAATATATATATATATATATATATATATATATATATATATATATATATATATATATATATATATATATATATATATATTGGCACCCTTGATAAAGATGAGCAAAAAAGGCTGTAAAAAATTAACAACACAGGTAATTAGCTATATTTTATGCTCAAATATATGGGAAAACCTTTTTATTTTATTCTAATACAATTGCTCAGAGAAAAAGTTTTTTATTAACAAGTAAGCGTCAGAATTATTGGCACCCCTAAAGATTCTTATAAATAAAATCAAACAAAATTAAATCTGCATTAACATTCTACTTCTTTAAGTTCATCTCAGTCTTAAGGAACTGTATTGTGGCCTTCCATGGCTTCCTGTTTCCCTGGGGTATAAAAATGAGGTAACACGCATATGAAATCCATTTTTTCATCCATCACCATGGGGAAAGGCAAAGAACTCACAAATGAAAAGAGACAAATGGTTGTTGACCATCATAAATTAGGCAATGGGTACAAAACAATAGCTAAAAAATTAAATATACCACTTACCACTATTAGGGCAATAATTAAGAAGTTCAAAACCGCTGGAACAGTGGTAAACTTAACTGGTAGAGGACGTAAGTGTATCTTGCCCCCCATGCACAGTGAGACAGATGGTTCAGGATGCAAAGGGAAATCCAAGGGCCACAGTTGGAGAACTACATAACGTGGATGCATCTTGGGGTCACCAAGTCTCCAAATCTACAATTACACGCAACCTCCATGCCAATAGGCAATTTGGGTTGCCAGAAAAAAAGCCTTTATTGAGAGCAACCAACAAACGTAAGCACCTGGAGTTTGCTAAACGGCATTAGCACTTCGATTGGAACCGGGTGCTACGTTGGAAGAAGGATGCGTGTGCAGAAAAGAACCTCATACCTACTATAAAATATGGTGGTCGATATTTGATGTTATGGGGCTGTTTTGCTTCCACTGGTCCTGGGGCCCTTGTTACGGTCAATGGCATCATGAACTCTACCCAGTACCAGGACATTTTAGCCAAAAACCAGGTTGCCTCTGCCAGTATGCTGAAACTTGGCCACAAGTGGATCTTCCAGCAAGACAATGACCCCAAGCACACATCAAAATCCACAAAGAAATGGTTAATTGACCATAAAATCAACATTTTGCAATGGCCATCTCAGTTTCCGGACTTGAACCCCATTGAAAACCTGTGGTTTCAATTGAAGAGGGCAGCCCATAAGCGCAGACCGAAGGATATCAAGGATCTGGAAAGATTCTGTATGGAGGAATGGTCTAAGATCCCTCCCAATGTGTTCTCCAATCTCATTAAACATTTATAGAAAAAGACAGTGCCGTTATCCTTGCAAGGGGAGGGTGCACAAAGTACTGAAAACAAGGGTGCCAATAATTTTTTTTTTTTTTTTTGGAAATAAATTTATAATTTGAGAAATGTGTAATTTTGGTTGATTCCATTGAATCATTAATAAAGTCAAATATATTCCACATGTTGGAAAATTACAATATAGCTCAGTACTGGTATTATTTATTTTATACAGTCTTTTTTGCTCATCTTTATCAAGGGTGCCAATAATTTGAGTTGACTCTATATATTTTACTGTTTATTAATTATAATAATAAAAATGAGGAACATATGTGGACATTTCTATGTTTTCCAAATTGTATTTCAATAATCCAAGGGTTACCTACTATATTTAAAAAACAACAAAATGCTGGGCAAACCAAAAATGGGCTAGGGCCCTGGTAGCAGGAGATAGCATTGGGCATGGCAATATACAAGGACAAGTGAAGGGGCAGAGAGTTTCAGTGAAACTGCCCAAACGACAACAACCACAACAAACCTGTAGTGTGCAGATGATGCAATTGGGATAGATCTCTTGCCTGCACTTTGGGTCTCTCTATGAGATTCTGCTGTAACCTTGACTGCTGTGCTTTCTTTTTATTCTCCAACCACTTAGCAAAATAAAAATAAAAAAAAAAACATGAAAAAAAGGATTTCTAGACAGTCGTTAAATCAACACAGATAAGGCACAATGAACATGGAATGAAATCATTTCTGAATTGGAAAATTCTGGGATGATTATGGGGAAGCCTATTGTTATTTTACTTTGTCGTCTGCCAGTGCTTAAAATGATCTGCATTCAGGTCAAGAAAACAAGTCTGTTTTCCATCAATTCAATATTGATGTTTTGTTTTGTATAAATCAACACTAACTTGACTAATGTCAATTCCGGGACTCTTTTCTTCTACAGTGGAACAGATTTGCATAATGATTTAATCACTCAAGTGCTAATCCTCAGGTCTCTTGAGAAAGGTTTCTGATAACAGGCTGCCAGCTGTTACTGATATTATTATGATGTTAAGGGACCATCTAAAATCCTCTTGTGGTTGCAATAAATGATAGTAAGCTGTCTGTACATGCACAGTTTGCACTGTTCAAACTAATCTAAAAAAACAGATCTGCTAAAGGTTGAAAAATGAAATACCCTTATAAGTGACACTTTTAACCAAACCTTGTGCATCCCACCAATCAGATGCTGTACATGTTACAGTCTATAGCATGTTTCAGACATGCTCAATAGGGGTCGGGTCAGGAGATTTCAGTAGCCAATTCATCCTTGTTTGCGAAAGGTTGGCGATGTGACTTGGTTTTGAATATGACAATCTTCCCAAAGGGTTGTGACACCCAGCCTCACCCCCCCCCCCCCCCCCCAACACCATGTTGTGACCTGTCATTGCCACTGAATCGGTATTGACTTCACATACAGAAGACCAAAATTTGAAACACATTCAATAACTGCATGACATAACATTGAATTGCCCCATTGTCAAGCATCCTGCTTCCCATGTTCATGCCCTCATTACTTAACTGACGTCAAATTTGTCTCTGAGCCATTAAACCTAAAGCTAAGAGAGTTTTTAACTGAGCACTCTCACATGCACCCCACTGAAGAAACACATGCCACATGAAATCTGTGACTATCCTTTGGAAATTAGGAAAATGAGGTAGATTTGCTACAGAAATATTTACCAACACTATGTCATTAGATTTGGTACCAAGATAAATATGCAAACTATAAAGCACTAATTTGTGGTCTGAGTCTCAAAATGAATCATATGAAGAAAATAGTTAAATGCAGGTTTTATATTACATATATAAAGCAATGTACATTGCATCAGTTCACCTCTGTTTTTATGAATTTATGATTTAAAAGAATACGTTAAAATAATAATAAAAATGCAATATTCCCTTGTCAGGACTCATATGAATGCAAATTGCTATTTGAAATGTGTGTGAAAAATTGATTGAAGTGGGAATTGTACATTGGTAAGATAACACTGGGCAGGTAATGGCATTTGTTCAAGCCTCTCCAACTTAGAAACCTTTACCAAGCTGCCATGCTGTGAAAGTGTACCAGATGAACATTGGGAACCTTGCAAACTAGACCAAGTAATTCCCTTGTGCCTGCTGTATAAGTGTAGGTGATTGTGTCCAGGCTTTCGCAAGCACTTAATAATATTTATCTCGGAAAGACTGGCAATGCTGGTATTCAAAACTTTTTTTATTCTTCACTTATTCTTTAAATTTAAAGTTTACCCAAGGAAGGGATTTTGTGCTAGCGCTTGATATAATCTTATTGCAGTCTTATGGGAGTACACCATTCATTCACGGCCATTCCACCCATTTAATACAACACACAATAGGCACTGAAAATTCAGAAGCAGAGAATATTAGCTGCCTTTTTCAGAGGCCTTTCTGGCAAGATTGAAAATGTAACACTCCAAAGGTCTGACTATCAGGTGCAAGCAGATTTTATCTTGGATTTTTTATTTTGTTTTATTTTCTGGGGAAAAATGATACTGTGTTGTAAACACACTATTTTAAAATTGGATAGGACAGACCTTAATTATGTTGGCTAGAATATTTTGGTGAGAATCAAATAACAACCAGGCAACAACAGTTAATGTTTTGGCTCTTGATCCTGCACGTGTTGAACAATAAATTTTGTTAAGTACTGGTACATATTTTTTTCATTGCTTTTATATTTAATTATTATACACAGTTTTACTTAAGACACAGATCCTTAATTATCAAAAAAAAACAAAAAAACATCACGTTAGTGGTCATTGGGGTTGTTTTCTATGCTAATTATCCATTAGGCCACTCTTGCCCAATGTATAATGGTATATAGGATCCCAAGTCAAAATACAACTCTTTCCAAAATCTGAAAGCAGAAATCTGGTTGAATAACACTGGAAAAGTAATTTTATCAGCATGTAGCAAAGGACACATTTAAAGCCTACAAACCAACAAAGTATTAGCCCCTATATACCACCACATATTATTAATTGGTCAACACTTTCATGTTAAATAAATCTCAATTTCTAATTTGAATGCCATAATTTAAAACAATACCATTATTCCAAATTCTCTCTTTTTTTTCTTTTTTGCAAAAAGAATGTCTTCGATCCTTGACATGCAGGACATATTATTTCACAAACTTGAATCAAACAACTAATACAATTCAAAGTCTCCTCAAATGGTTGTTGCTAACAAAATGTGGCCTACTGTAGTCGAAAAAATACATGACCCTTTTTGTATTCTATCCTACTGCACCTTGCCTTATCAACATTGTTATATCCTTTCATACCCTTGCATGTTTTATTTGTGATGTACCAGGAGATATTCATGTTCTGTTTTCCATTTCTTATCTATGACACAATATATGAGCTCATCAATAGTAGGATTTCTAAGTGTATATGAGGATTAACCCTTAGGGGTGCTTGTCTCCTTTCCAACAGGAACCTAAACAATTTAACAAACTGATGTTATCTTCACATCAATACTGAGCTTCCATTTTAGAACTAAATAGAGCTATCCTTTACCTTATGTATGAGCGATTATGTGTCTGGGGGCCAGTGTAATGAGATATACAATATGGTGTTAAGGTAGCTATTTGGTGATAGAAAAAAATCTATTACAGAATTTAAGGCTTTGGGTGTTACAAAAACACCTGCAGAGCCAATGATGTCATTTTTTTATGTTTTCATTCCTCTTGGAAAGTGATTTTTCAGTTGATGTAGCAAAAAGCAATAAAACAATAAAACAAATGTATAGAGTCTAAGATCACTATTTATTTGATATAAAACATGCAGCAATGTAGTAATGATGACCAATAGTATTAACAGTTATGTGTATTGCCTTGCCGTTTAGCAATGATCTTGCTAAACTGTGCTTGCTGAATTAAGGCATTTTCTTTTGGAACTGTGGTAACTGTAACTTCTTTGTGAACCTATTTATTGTTTGTCACTCCTCCTATTTTTGTGTTGTCTGCAAATTTAACAAGTTTGCTTACTATACCAGAATCTAAGTCATTAATGTAGATTAGGAATTGCAGAGGACCTAATACTGATCCCTGTGGTACTCCACTGGTTACCTCACTCCATTTTGAGGTTTCTCCTCTAATCAGTACTTTGTGTTTTCTACATGTTAACCACTCCCTAATCCATGTGCATGCATTTCCTTGAATCCCTACTGCATTCAGTTTGAGAATTAATCTTTTATGCTGGACTTTGTCAAAAGCTTTCTGGAAATCGAAATAAACCATGTCATATGCTTTGCAATTATCCATTGTCGATGTTGCATCCTCAAAAAAATCAAGCAGGTTAGTTAGACACAGTTAGACACGATCTCCCTTTCCTAAAACCATGCTGACTGCCTCCCAGGATACTGTTCCATATCAGTAATTTTCCATTTTGGATCTTATTATAGTTTCCATAAGTTTACATATAATAGAAGTCAGGCTTATTGGTCTGTAGTTACCTGGTTCGGTTTTGTCTCCCTTTTTGTGGCTCGGTATTATGTTTGCTATTTTCCAGTCTGTCGGTACAACCCCTGTGTCAAGAGACTGTTGCATGATCTTGGTTAGCGGCTTGTAAATAACTTCTATCATTTCTTTGAGTACTATTGGGAGGATCTCATCTGGCCCAGGGGATTTGTTTATTTTAAGAGCTCCTAGTCCCTTTAACACTTCTGCCTCTGTTATTTAAAACTGGATAGGAACAGGTCGACATGTGGGGCATGTTGTCCGTATCCTCCTTTGTAAAAACTTGTGAAAAGTAATCATTTAGTATATTTACAATTTATTTCTCTACGTCTGTGATTTTGACATTTGTATCTCTTAGACATTTTAGCTCCTCTTTGAATGTTCTCTTGCTGTTATAATATTGGAAAACTTTTTGGAATTGGTTTTAGCCCCCTTAGCAATGCTCATTTCTATCTCTCTCTTGGCCTTTCTAACTTCCTTTTTTATTTGAGTTTGCAGTTCCAAGTACTCTTTCTGTGTACTTTGTTCTTGGTCCCTTTTAAATGCTCTGTAAAGTGCCTTTTTTCTCTGAACATATGGGTTCCTATTTTTTAAATCGACAAAGTTGATTTAAAAAACCTGTTGATCAGTACGAGAACAACTGCTTCCTCCAGTGTAATAATATGCATTCCATAACCATATTACATAAATATTCTTCTCATGACTACAGTATTTTACTATTCATAGTAATGTTTCACATATACCCGCATGGACCTCTCAGAACTACATTTCCCATAATTTACAGTGAGCAGGAGGATGATGGGAAATGTAGTTCTCAGAGGTCCATGCGGGTACATGTGAAGCCATCTTGAGGTAGGGAATGCAATTTAAAAGTTTAAAAAAGTGGTCAAAATGTAAAAAAAATAAAAAAATAAAACAATAAAACAATACACACACCTTACATAAACAGTTATAGCAACACATGGGAACATGTAACACAATAAAATAAAAAGGTCCTTATGTACCCTTGTGGCAAAGTGGTGAGTGGATACAGGTGAGTGCAGTGCAGATACAAATCACACTGACAATTAATAACAGGTGCAAGGGTGTTTATTGATAAATTACTACAATGTTCAGAGCCTTATGGCAAACACCTGTAAATAATAATGCTGGAAGTGACTACAGCAGCGTGTATCACTTCGGTTTTGTAAAATCCCACGGGTTTGACCAGCAACCAAAAAGTCCAGTTTTATCACCCACACAAAGACACAGTTCCTACAGTGCGTGATTTAAGTGCTTGTGGTGAAAAGACAGTTCTCAGTGGAAAGTGAAGTGCTGGTGTCCGGGTTTAATGCTGGCCTGTGGCTTCAGCTCCAGATCGTATTAGTAATCTTTTAGACAAACTAAACAAACAAACAAACAAACAATGTTTACAAGACAGACTAACAGAACACTCACAGTTTTTACATGCAGGGACTCCTTTTAGGTTCTTTCCTAACCATTCACAAAAGGAACAGATCACGTCAGCTATGATCCCTATTTATATCCTTGCTCATGACCCCTAAGTTAACGAGCGCATCTGCTCCTCCAATCCTCAGATGCCACACAGTTTACCGTCTAGGTCACTGAGTTTAGATATTGTAGCTTCGCCCCTTTCCTAAATGACCGACCTCCACCTACCCTACGGAATAAATTGTCGTGCCATTTAGTTAAGGGTACTCTGTTCCTTTTACACAGTGCCCTCACAGGTCGAGAGGGAGCTCTAACATCAAGAATCATTCGATCTCTGTCACAGCCCTTTAACAATTTGACCAGTAAGATTGAAAAAAGCATAATCTCTTGGTAACCATGGTTCTTCAGAATGCACTGTTGATTTATTTCTAAAAAAATTGTGCCTGTTCTAACCTAATGCCTTCCTTTTCAACTCTTTGAAATCCCTTCAATACCACATTCTGACCTTTCTAAATCTTTGTTATCAGTTTCAGCCCCACTTGTTAAAGCTTGCCATTATTTGTCTTTTATACTTTTTATCTTGCAAAAAGCCTATATACCATTGACCTAAGTGTTTGTGTGCGAGTCCTTCCTGAGAATGGAGCTTTATTGATCAATTACAGATCAGTATTGCATTCAGCTTGTGGAAACCGGACAGTTAGAGAAATCCAAATAGATAATTCATTATTACATGATCTGTCTTTTTCTTTGGCTCTAGACTAGAGCTGCTCAGGCTTTTTAGTGTTTGACCCAAGGAAATCTCAAAAGCTTGATACTCTTCATAAACAGGCGCCTTTCAAGCTCAATTATAGTCTATGTAATTCAAGCTCGAGTTATTTACATTAATCTTTATTATTTCTTGACGTTTCCTTTTTTTAAAACTTTTTTGTGTATGATTACACAGTGATTTGACAAGCATCTTGTTTGTTTTTGCTCTGCGTCGATTGCTTCCTGATCCTGACTTCCCCTGGTAACAGAGGGGCGTGGATTGGGGAAGTGTGTGCACAAAAATAAATAAATAATAAATAAATAAATGATGTGAGACAGTGATATGCGATGTAACAAAAGAATCATACCGAACGTAACATCGCCTGTTATACAAATATTGTTCTCATTGGTGAAATTCGACTCCTATTGCAGGTACTTTTTTTAAATACATGCATATATATTTACATATCAGTGAGTAAAAACGTTTTGGTATATTAATGCTGACAATCTATACATTACAGGTATAGTACGCTCAAAACACTCTGGGAGTGTTTTCAACGTACTCTACTTCTACATTCAAAATAACACACTACGTACTTTCAAAACACTACATTACATTCATAGCATTTACGTTGCTTTTTACAGTTATGGTATTACATTTGTATTTTCCCAAAATGTTTTTCAGCTTAAGCTAACTGAATTAACCAACATAACAATTTACTAATAGAAACTAACTGTACAAACGTACTGTATATCAAAATACGGAGAGTTGAAATACAAAGCAAACAAAAAAAAATGTTAGGTTATGGATGCAACCCTGGTTCCCTGAAAGAGAAGACGACCACCAACAATACTTTTGGGATTTGCCTGCCACAGGTCAGGTATTCAGGTGGGATGTAGCTGGAAGGCATTGACCCACCCTTTCACACTACACCAGCTGCAACATTGGCGCAATTGCACCTCGGACACTTACAAGGCAGGTGGCTTGCTTGAGAAGTAGTGCCGCTACTTCTTGCTTGAGGGCCGAGACCTGGAGCGGGTCGCTGATGGATGTAACCGTGATCCCGCGAAAGGGAGGAAGATCCACTCAGAACTGAAGTGCGTAACCGACGTGTACGATGGCGAGCACCCAAGTGTCCGAGGTGCAATTGCTCCAATATTGCAGATGGTGTTGTGTGAAAGGGTGGGTCTGAGGCTGCAAGCCTTCAGTGGCCCATATTGCGCTGCTGAGGCTGTGGTGGAGCCTGCTGCAGGGGCTGCCTGGAGCGGTGGAACTGCCTCCGGGAATGCTGTTGCAGGTGGGCCCGGCTGTTATCTGCCGTGGAAGCCTGAAGGCGATGCCTCAGGTTGCCATGTGGGACACTGGGGATCGGGACCATCCGAGTCACCGTGCGTGCCAGGGTGGATGCCATCGTCTCGTTCTATCTCGCACCGGAGCCTGGGGAGGGAGCATCGAGGCTACCTGCCGAGACGCCTCACGTTCTCGGTGGGATCGTTGTAATATCTCCTCCATGGCTAGCCTGAAGGTTTGGCCGGGAGAGATCAGCGTGTCAAGCAAGGCTGATTTGTCCACATCAGGGACCCTCGCTTGGGACAGCCAAAGCTGCCTGCTAGCCACTACAAGGCTTGCCAGGCTCCGGCCCAGGGCCTGGCCTTGGAAGCCGTAAATCTGGGAATGCCGGGAAGGGCTGAAGGTGGGGCAAGAAGCTTGGATCCTGAAGACAGACCAGCATGGTTTGGGCGCTGCCGTCCAAGGTACCTGGAGGAACTTGGAGGCTCGCTCCATGAGCACTGGGATCGGGCATGGAAAAGGGGAAAGCCCAGTGTCCGAGGTTGTCTTGGAGCTGGGACCCGTCTCGAACGTTAGCTCTTGGGTATCTCATCCTGAGGGAAGGAGCTACCATCCCAGGAGGTTGCCATTAAGACTGAGCCCTGGTCTTCCTCAGCCAAAGCCAAGTCTGGTTCTAAAACGTACCAGACAACCAACGGTAAAGGCGGGGAGAGTTCCTGGGCAGGTGCTAGTGCTAGAGTTGGGGCTTGAACAGGGTGTTGGACCTGCTGCCTGGCCAAATACTCCAGGAGTTGAGCCATTTGGTCCTTCAAATTGGAGATGTCCTGTGCCTGCTTTGACTTTATCACCTGCTTAGCACTCCACTCAGGAGCCTGAGCACAGGATAATTGGAGGATGGGGGAGACCGTGGCTCCCAGCGCTGCAGACAGTTCAGTCGAACTAGCTGGAGAAGCCGCACCGGTAAACCTGGCGAGTCTGCTGCATAGAACCCGAGGCTGGAACACTGCACAGATCTCGAAGCATCTAGAGGAGGTGTGCTGCATGCCCAGTCACCAGATGCAGAGGAGGTGCCTGTCCTCTGGAGGTAGCTTGCTTCTGCAGGACATGCAAACATGAAACTTTGGCATGCTTGCCATCAAGATCACACCACATGCAGAAGGTGTCAAGTACTGAGGCACGAGTGGGCTCGAATATCTGTTGCCCAAGCACTGAGGGTGTCCATAAATGGAGGCGCTAGGGCTCTGAGGCCCTGAGGGTGCTGAAAGCACCAAGGGCACCAATCACCAAGTGCGTCTAACACCGGAGTGTCGAAGCACTGAGGCATTAAGGGTACCGAAGGTATCGGGGGTCTACTATATCTTACATAGTAACCATGACCCTATCTGCACTCTCGACAGAGTTATAAGCAACATTGGTCCATGTTGGCCATCTTGGATTGACGAAAACTCACCATTTGAATAACTTTTGATGCTCTCATGTTTAATAAGATCCCTGGAAAATTTCAGCTCAATCGGTCCAGCGGTTCTGGAGGAGTTGCATTTTAAAGCTAAAATGTAGAATTCCAAAATGGCGGCTAAGTGTCATGTCACGTGATATGTGTAATTGCACACCCCTCCTCAACATATGTGAGAAGTTTGAGGGCAATAGCAGCATGTTTTTTGTTGTTTTAGTGTCTTCAAAATGAGTTATCAAAAATACAAAATCCAATTCGGCTGCCAAACCATGACCTGTTTGCTCCATTTCCATTTTCAGGGTCAATTAGCCATAGTCATGTACCACCATACCAAACTGTGAGCGATTTCGTGCAACGGTTTTCGTTTTATGGGCTGTTAAAGTCCTTGGCAGATGATAAGAAAAACAATAGTGATAATCCTATCATAAGAGAGGTCAAAGGTCATGGGCAATAACTGTTTTTGATAGAACACATATGGGTTCCTATATGTGTTCCATTGTAACAGTGGCCCTATCTGCATTCTATAAGGAGTTATTGACTACTTTCACTTTTGACCTCTGATGTCATAAACATGGCCGCCATTGACGAAAACTTTTTCTTTGAATAACTTTTAAAGATTGACCATTCATAAACATGTACAGCAAGTTTCAGAGCTCTAGCATAAGCGGTTTGGGGAGAGAAGAGTTTTGAAAAATGACCAAAATTTTGCAAAAACCAACATGGCTGCCAAACCATGTGACCTACGTGCTTCAGGGTCAACTTCCCATAGGTATCTACCAACGTTCCAAACAGCGAGTCTCTACGTGCAACAGTTTTCATTTTATGGGCTGTTAAAGATTTACCATTGCGGCGGAAGGAAAGAAAATAATAATAATAATCTCTTGAAGAACAATAGGCTTCCAGCCATTCTGCTTGGAAGCCTAATAATAATAATAATAATAATAATAACAATAAAATACAAATTTCACTTATATAGTGCTCTTCAAGCATTCCAAGGCGCTTTATAAAATAAATATAAAATAGCCTGTGTCTAATATATAATCCAGCTACAAATAAACAGAACAAAAAAAAATAATGTTTTCAAACAGGATTTAAAAGATTCGTGATTCAAAGTGCTAGAATCGGGAGCAAGTTCCAAAGATGAGGGGCATTATAACTACATGCCCCGGTTGCAACAGAGTTCAAATGAACAGAGTTCAAATGAATCTTAGGGACTGTCAGAAGATTAGCGTTTTCAGATCTCGGGGAACGACCAGGGGTCAGCAGATCTGGAAGATAAGAAGGTAATAATACAGCCCTATATGTACAGCCCTATATTTCCACTGCAGTGTCTTACAATACCTGGGTTGGATCATTTAATGAATTGAATTCAGTGCGTCAGACTCCATTATTGCTTGTCTGACTGCATTCAAGTTACAACATGCAATTGATCAGTATCACTTGTCAGTCTCAACACAACTGTCTTGGTTTACATGCACTTTAGAAACTCCAAATTCTCTCTCCACTGTCGAAGTGGTATAGGTAGTGTGCGGCCAAAAAATGGTATGTGCGTGGCATGTTCAAAACCAGTACCATATGTTTACAAAACCTGCTGAAAGTAGCCCTGCCAAGCTTCTTTGACCAAATTTAAATAATAATAATAATAATAATAATAATAATAATAATAATAATAATAATAATAATAATAATAATAATGAAGCCCTTTAAAAAGGACTGAAAGATATTTTGTATCCTTTACACTTTTGCTATTTTCATCTTTGTTGATCGGATAGCTGATTGCTTTAAGCACAGACTTCTCAGTCCCTTCGCAGTAAGATAAGATCCAATTCATGTTACACTAGCCTTAAGTAACATCTATCATCGGTAACTACTAACAAAAAGAAGTCACATTTGTACCTCAAAATGTATTAAATCAGCATAACTGGAAATGTGTGCAAGCGGTCTCCTACAGTATACTACTGCTATGGGCTACCGATCTCAGCACCAGGCTTTAGGGACTATGTATAGAGTAAAATCTCTCAAACCTAATTTGTAGGGCAAGATTTGTTTGACAAGAACAAAAACATGAAAAGAAAAAAAAAAACTCACATTCAAATTCCAGACGAGCGTGTTTGCTGCAGCTAAACTTTGATGTGATTTTGATTAAAATGTTCTTTTAGACTATCTGGGTTATGGCCATTTACTAAAGCCTCCAAAGTGAATCTCCTTGGTTTTTTTAATGGATATTATCATAATTATTTTCCAGTGCCCCCACGTCCACACTCAGAAGTGTCAGTTATGGATGTAATTTATTCAAAACGCTGTTGTAGTTCTCTGTGGAAAGATAATTGCTCACCATTCCAAACCTCTATTTTCCTCTGATATAATCTGTTACCATTACACATTATATAACTCTCGGTACATCTTTGTATCTTTATGCCTGCCTTGCCAGTTCTAACATGGAAAATCAATACATTAATGTTACACTACATTACTGCAGGTGCTGGGGCAGAATTGGGACACAAGGTGTAACGGAGAGGAATGTCTATAATGTGATTTAATTTTCCATAGGACAAACTCAATTTATTCGTATGTTAAAATCAGAGCAATGCACAGACTTAAAATCAGAAAACAAGAGGTGCATGTTAACAGGAACAGAAGTCTACTGCATGAGGAGATTTCACTGGAACTTGTTCAGTAATACTGATAATTTTACCCTGATAGCACTTTAATAAAATATTGTACCAGCTATTCCTATTACTTTTTACTTAATTCACAACAGGAGACTGATGTTTCATTATGCAGGAAACATTACAGTATGGGAATGTTTCTTCATCTTGTAGTGCTATATCATTTATATACTCAGCGCTGCCAATGAGCTGCGTAATGGGTGATTTACGAATTGAAAAAAGTAGAATTACGCAAGATATCTAAATTTAATCCGTAAGAATACGCAGAGCAATTTTGCTGCACAGCTTGAGTTCGCATGTTATCAAGCTCGGTTGATTTTGTCAAAGCGGGTTCACGGTGATTCGGCAGCTCCTGGGTGAACGTGCAGCAAACTTCCAAAAAATAATGCACCAAAAATAAACAATGTGGCACAGGAAGACTAAGCTGAAAAAAAACACATATTGAAAGTTATCACATTAAATAGATAAGACACCAAGGCAAATCCTTTCTTTAATGTAATATCTGCACCCATATTATATTTATATATATATATATATATATATATATATATATATATATATATATATATATATATATATTAGTGCTGGGACAAATATCTGAATATTCGAACAAATATATTTTGACATGTATTCCGATACAACAATCAGAAGTTCGTATTCACTCAAAGTGATAAAAATACCTTGCACTTATTTATCGCCTCACCAGAAGTTGTGCAACAGTTTCAAAAATGGCAAATGAAAAAGAGCTCTATGTGATATGTGATTACATATTATATATATATATATATATATACAGACATGCTCAAATTTGTTGGTACCCCTCCACAAAAAACGAAGAATGCATAATTTTCTCTGAAATAACTTGAAACTGACAAAAGTAATTGGCATCCACCATTGTTTATTCCATATTTAATAGAAATCAGACTTTGCTTTTGATTTTTTATTCAACATAATATTGTAAATAAGAAAACAAATGAAAATGGCATGGACAAAAATGATGGGACCGCTAACCTAATATTTTGTTGCACAACCTTTAGAGGCAATCACTGCAATCAAACGTTTTCTGTAGCTCTCAATGAGACTTCTGCACCTGTTAACAGGTAGTTTTGGCCCACTCTTCCTGAGCAAACTGCTCCAGCTGTCTCAGGTTTGATGGGTGCCTTCTCCAGACTGCAAGTTTCAGCTCTTTCCATAGATGTTCGATAGGATTCAGATCAGGACTCATAGAAGGCCACTTCAGAATAGTCCAATGTTTTGTTCTTATCCATTCTTGGGTGCTTTTAGCTGTGTGTTTTGGGTCATTATCCTGTTGGAGGACCCATGACCTGCGACTGAGACAGAGCTTTCTGACACTGGGCAGTACGTTTCGCTCCAGAATGCCTTGATAGTCTTGAGATTTCATTGTGCCCTGCACAGATTCAAGGCACCCTGTGCCAGGCGCAGCTAAGCAGCCCCAAAACATAACCGAGCCTCCTCCATGTTTCACTGTAGGTATGGTGTTCTTTTCTTTGAAAGCTTCATTTTTTTGTCTGTGAACATAGAGCTGATGTGACTTGCCAAAAGGCTCCAGTTTTGACTCATCTGTCCAAAGGACAGTCTCACAGAAGGATTGTGGCTTGTCAATATGCATTTTAGCAAATTTCAGTCTGGCTTTTTTATGTTTTTCTTTCAAAAGTGGAGTCCTCCTGGGTCTTCTTCCATGGAGCCCACTTTTGCTCAAAAAGCAATGGATGGTGCGATCAGAAACTGACATACCTTCACCTTGGAGTTCAGCTTGTATCTCTTTGGCAGTTATCCTTGGTTCTTTTTCTACCATTCGCACTATCCTTCTGTTCAATCTGGGGTCGATTTTCCTCTTGCGGCCGCGCCCAGGGAGGTTTGAAATATCACTATAATCCAATTATTTATTATCTTTTCTAAGGGGTACCAACAAATGTGTCCAGGCCATTTTAGAATATATTTGTAGAATAAGCAATAACTCATCTCTTTTCACAGCTTCTTTGCTTTATTCTATGACATACCAAAGGCATGCAAGTATACATGATAAAATAGCTTTTAATTTCATCACTTTTCAGGAGGAATGAAGCATTATTTCAATGAGCTGTAAGGGTACCAACAAATTTGAGCACATCTGTATATATATATATATATATATATATATATATATATATATATATATATATATATATATATATACAGTACTGTGCAAAAGTTTTAGGCAGGTGTGAAAAAATGCTGTAAAGTAAGAATGCTTTCAAAAATAGACATGTTAATAGATTATATTTATCAATTAACTAAATGCAAAGTGAGTGAACAGAAGAAAAATCTAAATCAAATCCATATTTGGTGTGACCACCCTTTGCCTTCAAAACAGCATCAATTCTTCTAGGTACACTTGCACAAAGTCAGGGATTCTGTAGGCATATAGTCAGGTGTATGATTAAACAATTATACCAAACAGGTGCTAATGATCATCAATTCAATATTTAGGTTGAAACACAATCATTAACTGAAACAGAAACAGCTGTGTAGGAGGAATACAACTGGGTGAGGAACAGCCAAACTCAGCTAACAAGGTGAGGTTGCTGAAGACAGTTTACTGTCAAAAGTCATACACCATGGCAAGACTGAGCACAGCAACATGACACAAGGTAGTTATACTGCATCAGCAAGGTCTCTCCCAGGCAGACATTTCAAGGCAGACAGGGGTTTCCAGATGTGCTGTCCAAGCTCTTTTGAAGAAGTACAAAGAAACGGGCAACGTTGAGGACCGTAGACGCAGTGGTCGGCCAAGGAAACTTACTGCAGCAGATGAAAGACACATCCTGCTTAGTTCTCTTTGCAATCGAAATATGTCCAGCAGTGCCATCAGCTCAGAATTGGCAGAAAACAGTGGGACCCTGGTACACCCATCTACTGTCCGGAGAAGTCTGGTCAGAAGTGGCCTTCATGGAAGACTTGCGGCCAAAAAGCCATACCTCCGACGTGGAAACAAGGCCAAGCGACTCAACTATGCACGAAAACACAGGAACTGGGGTACAGAAAAATGGCAGCAGGTGCTCTGGACTGATGAGTCAAAATTTGAAATATTTGGCTGTAGCAGAAGGCAGTTTGTTCGCTGAAGGGCTGGAGAGCGGTACACGAATGAGTGTCTGCAGGCAACAGTGAAGCATGGTGGAGGTTCCTTGCAAGTTTGGGGCTGCATTTCTGCAAATGGAGTTGGGGATTTGGTCAGAATTAATGGTCTCCTCAAAGCTGAGAAGTACAGGCAGATACTTATCCATCATGCAATACCATCAGGGAGGCATCTGATTGGCCCCAAATTTATTCTGCAGCATGACAACGACCCCAAACATACAGCGAAAGTCATTAAGAACTATCTTCAGCGTAAAGAAGAACAAGGAGTCCTGGAAGTGATGGTATGGCCCCCACAGAGCCCTGATCTCAACATCATCGAGTCTGTCTGGGATTACACGAAGAGAGAGAAGCAACTGAGGCTGCCTAAATCCACAGAAGAACTGTGGTTAGTTCTCCAAGATGTTTGGGCCAACCTACCTGCCGAGTTCCTTCAAAAACTGTGTGCAAGTGTACCTAGAAGAATTGATGCTGTTTTGAAGGCAAAGGGTGGTCACACCAAATATTGATTTGATGTAGATTTTTCTATTTTTCTCTGTTCACTCACTTTGCATTTTGTTAATTGATAAATATAAACTATTAACATGTCTATTTTTGAAAGCATTCTTACTTTACAGCATTTTTTCACACCTGCCTAAAACTTTTGCACAGTACTGTATATAATAAAACATAAAAATAAAACTACACCTCTTGAGGGTCTACTTAAAAATTTTTGACAGCAAAAAGTAAACAAACCAGATTATGCAGGTGCACGCATAGTGATATCTATGAAAGAAATGCACTGTGCTGCTTTAGAGCGAGTCAGAATCTCATGGGACAGAAAAAGGCAAGCACGTCAGTACCCAACTTTCTGAAAATGTTGTGCAATGATTTATATATAGATTGTATATTATATATTTTTTAGTACGACTTTCTGTTATGTGGAATACAATAAACAAGAACCAAAATGGTGAGTTCAGTGTTTAAAGTTAAATTTCAATTTTTGTTTGCTTGTTCAGCTACAAAAAGGCACAAGTAAACCTTATGTTATTACTTTATGAAAACATGTCTATGGCCACTGTTTACTGTGAAGAAACAGCAATGGCAAGAAGTGAAAAAAAAAGTAAAAAATAAATAAAATGCAGTGTCAGCTTTATGTACTATTGTGACGAAGTGCCCGCCCCTGTGTGTATTTTCTGTGTTATATGTTGTATGTTGCGTGTGTTAATGTTGGTGTATAGTCATTGGTACACGGGATATAAATGGTTGTGTGCAGCACGAGTATTTAAATTGTATAATTATATTTAGGCACGGGATTGCACATCACTGCACGTGCATTTAAAGTATAGTATGTGAGCACGGGGTTGCACAGAATTAATTCACGTGCTGGGATTCAAGTGAATAATTAATTAGTAATTGAATCCCAGCACAACAGTATATATAGATGCACATTTCTTTCACTCGGGGTTGGGTGTTCGGTGAGTGGAGAACGGGATTGGAGACGGAGGTAGTAATTGTAAAAATAATAGTAGTTAAATCTGCTCACCGTGTTTTGTCTGTGTAGTCCATTTGTTTGTCTGTTTATTTTGGCCTCAAGCGCCATGTCCTGTTTTGTGTTCGTATGTTACAACCTTTTTATTTTGCTGTTCTGTTTATTAAATGCTGAGCGAAACCATTCGCTCAGCTCCACCAAACCACACCTCTCTGTCGTTTTATTTCCTGCTTCTGGTCTGACGTCACCCACTCCGGCCGTCTTTGTGACAACTATTTAATTAGGGAATAAACAAAACAACATTTAACTTGAACTGCTATTTGTTTTGTCGTTAATTCACTGTGGTAAAGGCCTACACAACGTATTCTTTACTCCTGGGATATTTTTCTACTTAAACGTGTTGCTTATTGTAACGTCTTGCTGTGAAATGAAGGCACACACACAGGGGCCACGCCCCCTGCTGTCTCTGCCTGCGTTCAGAGCAATATAATGGATTTTATTACTTTATGAAAACTAACCAATATTTAAATTATTAACGAATATCCAAACATGTTCGTCCCAGCACTAATTAATATATAATAATACATGCTTCCAAAATTTTAGGGGGGGAATGGCAAAAAAGGCAGTTTTGCATATAAAAAACTATTTATATTTTACTACATCATCATTCATACTGGTGTTGCTTTAAAATAAGCTGCTTTCAGGAGACCTAACAGCTGTTCATCACTGTGAGACAGAGCACTCTCCATTGCTTTTGCTATTGCCTGACTTGAAGTTTTTTGCTGCAGCAGAAGAAAAAGTTGATTCTCTTTTAAACCAGCGCTCCATTTCTTTTTTTTTTTTAACTCTTTACGCTCTATTTCCGCCTGTTTTTCACTGTTTTCATTTATGTATGTTTAACTACTGGATAGTTTGTGCTGCATGCATGTAACATATCAAATGAAAGGCCACAAAATGTCCTTTCATATTATGTAAGTTGCAACAGGATCAGGCATACTATATGTGGTAGAGATGAGAATATATGTTTAAAAAAATAAAAATAAAAAACGCTTTTCCAAAAAAACAAAAACAATGCACCATTGAACCTCAATATGAAATTGGGGGGGGGGGAGAGCTGAGCTTCTAAGCTTTCCAATGATACCTCCCCTTTCAGTCTAGCTGCTACAATGACGGAGCAATAGACTAAAAACCTAGGACTATATAAAGAAGGACAGGACAGTCAATCCCGTGATGCAGTTCGGTACTCAATTACAGGCGCCATTTGTGGCACTACTTTATTTTATTTATTTATTTTAACCAGAACTACTCACAATTCAGCTCATAATGCTTTCGTCACTGACACCCACTTCCTTATAGATTGTTGTAGCGTTTCAGGCATTCTAAATTGGGTGAAAAATACAGTAGCTTGGTGAAAGTTGCAGATATGCAGGAGCAATTTGAAAAAATGTACGATTCCCGCAATCACACGCTGAAATTCAAGCCCTGATTTATATATATATATATATATATATATACTGTAAACCCGGCTGCACTCTCGGCGGTTCGTTGCCTCTTTAAAAGCAGACCCAGGACACAGAAATTGATTTTTCAAGCGCTGACGCGCTATTTTTAATAAACAAAAAAAACAAAAAACCAAAATAAACATCTAGCTCCTTCGGAGTGCTAACTACACAGTTATACAGGTTCCTGACTAGCTCGCAGGATGGCTAAGCCATTTATCTGGCATAAACAAAAACACACAGTTTTATCACAGCTAGTGATGGGTGCAAAGCCTCACCCGCTTCGACTCGTCTCGAACCATTAGAAGCAAACAGTGTTGTGAATCAAAGGTTCAATTGGTTTGCATGAAGCAATACATCACGTGACACAAACGCCAACAGTTCTACGGATCCTCTGAAGCTAATGACGCTCAGGGTATTCAGTCACGCACGCTCACGGAGTAAAATCTTGCTGACGGTGTCGTAGGTGCACTACTGAAACGTTTTGATGGTATATTTACAAAAGAAGACACAAACCACCAATACAATTAATTATTGTTAATTATTATAAAAATAAATGTAATGATTATTTGAGATGTTTTTCAGAAATAATTGTTAATAAAATGTCTTTTCAAACCTTTGTCAAAGAAGTCTTGAATTCAATATTATTTCATTGTGATACATCAACAAAATAAATATAATTTATAAATATCAAATTGCTATACTACTGAAAAAACACCATTACACCTTAAAGCACCATATGTTGTTGATGTTTGTGTTATTACAGTGGGATCTGTGGCGGCTCTTTGAGTTTAGTGCAAGGATGTAATCAACCTCAATCCAGAGGTCCGGGTTCGCGTCCGCCAAGTCATATATGTAATATGCATTTTTCTTTTTTTTTTTTGTATAAATATATATATGGATGTACATGTAGAAATCTTTGCATTCAAGTATGTTTTACTGAAATGTAATAAAATAAACATTATTATTATGTTATGTTTCTATATATTATGCACTTTAAAAACACTTTTTTTTAAAATGTCCAATAGGCTTTAATTGACTTGGGGTTATGCTTCAAGTATGTTGTATGCTTAAAAAAAATCTAGCCACCCGAGAGACACCGATGAGACACTGAACTAATGACCCATTAATGCTATGCCTAATACTAGAATGCCTATGAGTTTTGGAGAGGGGCTTCAACTGATTCAACTACGTTAGTGCGGAGCTTCAAATCATTCACGAGGTTCATTGCTTCATTGAGGCTTCAAATCATACACGGGGTTCATTGCCTCATGAGGCTTCAAATCGCTCACAGGAGCTCATTGAGGCTTCGGATCAGTCACATGATTCAATGATTCACTACTCCAGGTGATTCAAATGACCACTGCTTCATGTGAAGCAAACAAATGATGTAACCCGCCTCGAACCATCTGAAGCAAACAGTGTTCCGCATGAAGCAACACATCACGTGATCTGACTGAACCACAATCAATACAATGCTTCGTTGAAATATAGCCTAGATTACTCCTGAAAGGAAGCATTTATTATGTCTTTCTCTTTTTTTTCAATTTGTTTATTTAAAAAAATATCAGCAAATATGATTCTTTTAGTTTTGCATTTTGGAAAATGCAATTATTATTATTTTTTAAAATCTAAAACAAGCTCTTTACACGCACACTTCCTCACAGGAGCAGGGATTTGATCCTGCGCATGACAAGCATTTCTAATTACACGACTTACTAACTTGTTGCACCACCGGGAAACTGGCTAACAAATGAAATATCAAATATCTTACTTGTTTCAGCACTAATTTCCCAGCCGAGTACATCTGAGGTCAGATATGCCTCCCTTTCTAAAGCAACATTATCGTGTTTTCGATTGTACAACAATTTTACATTTCAAGTATGATAATGCGTATGCGTGACTGGCTTTTTTGTTGGGTAATCACATGTGTGGTTGATATATAACCGGATAACAGAGAAATTATAAAATCTAACTTCATTTTGTAAGTCACAAATGACACTGACAGAGCCTGTAAAAAGCGTGCTTTACGGTGTCTTTCATGTACATTAGGCTACAGATCATTATTTCTAAATGCCAAGTTCCAGGCAATAGCAGCCTGTGTGTAACTCGTATGTTCAAGTTCAAGTATGTTCAATGACGCGGCTTTACCAATAGATGTCACTATGGAGCATGAAGCGCTTCAAGTGATTCGGCTCAGTGAATCTTTTGTGAAGCAAATGGTTCAGAGGGTTCAGTGGTTCAAGAGGCTTCACTTTTCCCACCACTAATCACAGCACTTACTTGTCTATCGGCTGCTCGAAAACAGAGCACACCTTCTGTCTCCTTCTACTGAGCAGTCTGGTGCAGACTGACTGCACCTCTTAAATACCCTGCACCTGTTTCTAATTCACAATTACTACCAGGTGCAGAGGATAATTAACAATAAAATAAATTAAACAATTAGCCAGAATGTGTATACGCACATTTTTTATGCAGGGAGGATATTAACCCCCTCCCTGCTGTGTTTTATATATATATATATATATATATATATATATATAGAGAGAGAGAGAGAGAGAGAGAGAGAGAGAGAGAGAGAGAGAGAGAGAGAGAGTCCGGGTTTACCCAGTGGAGGTGGGATGTCGAGGATTTGTGGCACACTCTACAACCCGGTTTCTCAGAGACATCGGATTCAGTGGCCAAGAGTTGCGTCGTACAGTGAAGAACTTATCTGAAGCAGCAGAGAGGAGCAGCAACTGGCTGTGGTTGAGACGGAAAGATTCTGGCTGGGGATCTCAAGCACAATAGAAAGAAAGAAACGCTGATGCATGGGTAAGTAAGCTGGGCTGAGTTGAGTGGGGGACCGTCGAGCCCTCTTGAGGTGTCGTGGACTAGTCGACGAAACACCGAGGATGGAAGGTGCCCACTTGAAGACTCCAGAGATGTACCCTACTTAGCTCAATCCAGACTGTTGTCATGCTGATGCGCTGGGGAGACCGCACTGTGGTTGATCCCCGGGGCCAGCATCACAGTCGTTGTGTGTGCTGATGCGCCAGGGAGGCAAATAAGCTGATCCCTGGAGCCAGCATTACACTTCAGCCATCAACACCAGGCAGAAGGATATCTACATCATCATATGGAAGGAAACACAAATGGATGGAGTCACAGATGGATCACATTAGTTTACTGTAGCTACGTCTTAGTTGGTGCTTATCTTGGCGAGAGCCGAGTTCAAATCAGCATGAAGTTTTAACATCTACTCTCGTGTAATGGAAATCATTATATATATATATATATATATATATATATATATATATATATATATATATATATATATATATATATAGTGAACCGACTTGCACCACTCACGGTTCGTTGCCCCTTTAAAACCAGACCCAGGACACCAGAATTGAATATTTACGCGGTTACGCGTTATTTTTAATAAGCACAAAACAAAACAAAACACAAAATAAACCCCTAGCTCTTTACCAGCACTAACTAACACACAGGAACCTAACTAACACAGGACGGCTAGGCCGTTTAACTGTCACACCAAAACCACTTTAACCAAACCACACAGGTTCACACTGCACGCTTTTCTTCTTGACTGCTCTGAAGCAGAGTCTCCCTTTTAATACCCTGCACCTGGCTCTAATTTAATAATAATCACCAGGTGCAGGGGATAATTAAACAATAAAACAATTAACAAATTAAATTAAACAATAAAGCAAAACAAACAAATGTGCATTCGCAATGTTTTTTTACGCAGGGAGGATTAACCCTGTCCCTGCTGTGTTACTATATATATATATATATATATATATATATATATATATATATATATATATATATATATTGTAAGAAAGAGCGGCGTCGCCTTTAAGAACTGGCAACGCCATTTGAAAGACTATACAACCCAGGAACCCTAGCATTAATAGGCAAGGCGGGGTTTCTGGGTATAAAGGGAAGTGGAGCGGGACAGCGGGGGTGATTGTGGGGAGCACCGCCGGTGTGTACTGCTGAACAGTTCTCAGAGAGTTGAAAGGGCATTACGTGTTATTGGAAGGTAAAGTGAACGTTTGATTTCGTTTTGAGCAAAAGCTGTGTTTTGTTTTACCGTGGGAGTTTATCCCCTTGGTGAGGTAGTCTTTTGTTTTGGTAAGGTTTAATTTATTTTTATGAAATACTGGACGAGAAATGCTGTCTATCGGTAACGAATTTAAAATAATTCCGCAGTTTCCGTTACGATTGGGAACCGTCACAACTGCCGTTTGTAGGTGGATGTGTATTTACTTCGGGACTCGGAGAGAAAGCGCGTATTCATGCGCAGCTAAAATAGCGAGCTGTAACAGCAAGAACTAAGGCAACAGTCTGGGGTTTTGGGACATGGTTTTATTGTAACAGACATGAACAACAGTTTCCACAGGTGGCGTGGACAATAAGGATACTGTGCTTGAACTCTGAGACACCCCGTGTTTCTGTGAACAAGTGGGACATTGGTTGCAGGGGTTCATTCCCACAGCTTGGATACAATTTCTATCAACAGAGCCCGTCTTCTAGGAGGGCCCATTCCATACTTGTGGATCCTTGCCGGTGTTGCAGCAATACTCTAACAGAGGGTGTCCACGCTATCCTTACATCCACCTGTGTTCAGAGATACTCCAGCAGTGGGTGTCTTTGTTCTTACCTGTGTTACAGCAAGTTTCCAGCAGAGGGAGTCTGCGTTATCCTGACCTGTGTTGCAGAGAGACTCCAGCAGAGGGAGTCTTCCGTACACTCACCTGTGTTACAGAGATATTCCAGCAGAGGGTGTCTCCTTCTTCTTACCTGTGTCGCAGCCAGATTCCAGCAGAGGGAGGCTGCGTGATTCTTACCTGTGTTGCCGAGAGACTCCAGCAGAGGACACCGGTTCCCTACTTACCTGTGTGGTAGAAATACTCCATGGGGAAAGGACTTGCAAAGGCCTCGGCCTGCCGGACTCGGCATTCTGAAATAGTTAGAGAGGGACGAAGAAGTGAGCCAGTTAGTGACCCGTACAGGGCTTTACTCAACATAAAGAAAGTGATAATTTGTGTAAATATTGTAAATAAAACTTACTTGACTGAACGTTCCTCGTGTCTGTGCCAGTCGGTGGAAGCAAGGGTAGAGTATCACACGGGGGTACTCTACTGGTTTGTTACAATATATATATATATATATATATATATATATATATATATATATATATATATATAAAAAACATTTCTAATGCATTTGTAAAATCCCTTATTCTCAGAGAATACATTTGTCAAACCATCCTCTGATTTAAACCAACATGACAGTTGGTGTAACAAATGCACCGCTGAGAATAAGGGGTTTTAACAATATGTATTAATTTTCCAGTCTGCACTACTCAAAAATATTTTATTGTAAAAATGTATTTATTATTTGGTTAGATGCAACAGCAAAATATTTTTTTATTAAACATAACAATATGCATTTCCTAAAAAACTAGCTTAAGCATTAGCCGATATAGCTTTCAATTATTTGTGAGCAAGATTAATCTTTTTGCTAGAAAGGTTATCACCCCAAATAACCTGAGATTTACAAGCTTTTAAACAAATGGTGTAAGATCTACAAATTATGTTTCCTGTCTCACAAGTAAACCCAGGGTTCACTATGTATTGTCTTTAATTTGTCAGTATTAGGTTGTGATTTAGAGACTTCTTCATTCAGCAGCACTTGGCACGCTGGGTCTCATTGGAATATATAGCTGATGGCTATTTTCTCTTCTCCTCTCTAGCAATTGCATGTGGCTGGTTTTAGTCCCCATTGTAATTTTTTCGAACCAAGTACAGTAGGATTAATTTACTCTCCTGGTGGGCCGCCAGTTTGCACCAAAGTACCTTTAAGATTTACATCTAATGTAAAAAAATAATGTAGAAGCTGTTGTTTTACCCTGGTTTTTTTTTTTTTTTTCATAGCTTGCAAAGTGTCCATCTTTTAAAGGTATGCAAGATAAACCTATGACCATTACCATTTAGTACTTAGCTGAATTTACATTTAGTACATTCGAAAAAAACACCTGAAAAAACCCACGGCCCATGATTATTAGTTCACCCTGGGAACCCATTATATTCTACAGCTGTAGCTTTTAGCCTGCCAAAAAGCCCTTAGCAAGCTGTGCAACCCTTTAACTAATGCCGCCTACTAACAGTTTTGAGCAGATTTATTAATGCTCATAATTAGTACCCTGAATTAATGTTATTTTGTATCTAGTTGCTAGCTGTCTTAGCCCTCCTGATATGATGGAAGAGCAGTGGTCTAATAGCAGAGGAATAGCCCCCCCAGAACACTAAGAGGGCTATGTAAATAATAACAAACCACAAGGTGTCCACTTATGCTGATATATATTGGAAAACGTGCTGCTTTGAGATGAACCATGTATCAACACAGAAGAAAAAAAGAGAGTTAATTTAAAACATAAATACAATTTGATTATATTCAGTGAAATAGGGCATACCATATATTCTTAAGAATACAAACAACAGTACGACCAGTACAATTGGGCCATTCTGCATGTTCTTATACTGCTATACCTGCAGAGACTCCTTCATCTGTTCATATGCAAAAAAATATGAGTTTTCTTTTTTTTCAGTACATTATAAATAACTGTATGTTAAAAAGACAGTAAAGTGTCAAAGATTGGGGATAAATCGTTTTTTTATAAATTAAAGATATACATTTTTGGAGCACAATTGTGTGCAGTTATCTCTTTTTCTATAGAGACGTTTGTTTCAGCACATGAATGTACCTTGTCCTTTCTTTCTCTTCATAGCCACTAATCCTACGAGCAGTTCCAAACAGACGAACAGCCTTCAAACTCAATGACCTGTTTTAAATGGATTCACCCATCACTAGTGCCTAAAGTGGTCCGATTTCTGAGTCTCACCAGCCTCCACAGAGGACCCTCAACTAAATTAAATTAATATCGTCCACACTTTGAATGCTTTTGAACAGTCAGAATGGCAAATCAGTACAACACACCACATGAGCCAAAATATTAGATTATTTCCTACAATAGTTTAATAGGTATAAGCTTTTCTTGTGGATGTAGTGTATTTAAAAAAAACAAAGGATTATTTTGCTCGATATACAGTATATTAATAATCTATTATAATTTATAAATCACATAATTAATAGGGTTAGGTTTGACTAAACAATAAACATAACTATATCTCATAATTTCAAAAATATTGTAAGGTATTATGCGCCATTATACTAGGTAGTGTTGTAGATATAGAGATACACCATGAACTTTCATGGAGTACTATAGTTATTCCAGAAATGAGGAATAACCAAGATGGCCCCAGAACATACATGGATTATTCTGCTTTTGTATAACAAGCACGATGTACTGTATGTATGCAACACAACTGGCAATTGAGCATTTTTTGTATTTTTTTCAATCTTTTCTTTTAGGCTGCTGGGATTCAAATACAAACATAATTAACAGCTATGTTCTAAGATGTAACACAGAGTCAATGTATGGGAGATGTCATGTAACTACAATCAGGGGTGGGGACTCTTAAATAGGATATATCGTGAATCTCAAACCATTCCAGCATCTGAAGACATTGAAAAAGACTTGTAGTCAAAATGTTTGTGACTTAATTTAAGTTTCTATAAATAGAAATAAACACCATTGTCCATGGAAACACAATGGGCCTGATTTTTCAATAGGGCTTTCATTTTCGGTGGAAATGGCAAAAATTTTCCACCTGTTAATCCATTAAAAAATATCCGCGGATCACTTTTCATGCATAATTTTCTGTGGTTCTAAATGAATAAGTAATGAGCGTTTTTATCCACCAAAATAATACTTCCGGTTCAATTGTGTTAGCAAATGCTATATAAACACAATAGAAAATTGTACCAAACCAGTGGAGAAATTAGTCAAAATGTAAATCCAAACACGAGGGCAAATTCTTATTTCCATTCAGTCTTACCAATCGCTTGTTTAATTAGGACAACATAAAACAAACAAACATGATCGGAACACATAATGGGAGTTATATGTTTGAAAGGCGGTATAACTGCTGTGTACAAAAATGAAAATGAATGAACACTTTTTTATGTACACAAAAGATTTAAATTAATCATTATTTTTTTCTCTCTAAACAGATAAAGACGGGCTTTAGTCTAATACATCCTGAAATATCTATTTTTTAAATCATGTAAACCTTTTGTGTACATTAAAAAATATATATTTATATTTTATTTTTTCATTTTCATTTTTATGTTATGAGCCCAAGCCGAAATACGACCCCATCGGGATTGGGTCACCCCATCGCCTTGAGATTCGTTGAGATTTTTAGAAAGCCAAAATCTTATTCAGCTTGTGCAGACAATTTACCAAAGCTGACCTGAACAAGAACAGATAACAGAACAAGATCTGGCCACCCCTTCCTGTATGACTAGTTTGAATTATTTTCCAGGGTAGCCCCAGATTTGTCAAACTATACTTTGGAAATAAAAATTTAAAAAGTAATAAATAAATAAATAAACGCATTGCAGACATATGTTCTTAAATAAAATCATCAAACCATCCGACTTCCTGGGTTATGGCCATTTACTAAAGCCTCCAAAGTGAATCTCCTTGGTTTGTTTAATGGACATTATTATAATTATTTTCCAGTGCCTCCACCTCCACACTCAGAAGTGTAAGTTATGGATGTAATTTATTCAAAACGCTGTTGTAGTTCTCTGCGGAAAGATAATTGCTCACCATTCCAAACCTCTATTTTCCTCTGATATAATCTGTTACCATTACACATTATATAACTCTCGGTACATCTTTGTATCTTTATGCCTGCCTTGCCAGTTCTAACATGGAAAATCAATACATTAATGTTACACTACATTACTGCAGGTGCTGGGGCAGAATTGGGACACAAGGTGTAACGGAGAGGAATGTCTATAATGTGATTTAATTTTCCATAGTACAAACTCAATTTATTCGTATGTTAAAATCAGAGCAATGCACAGACTTAAAATCAGAAAACAAGAGGTGCATGTTAACAGGAACAGAAGTCTACTGCATGAGGAGATTTCACTGGAACTTGTTCAGTAATACTGATAATTTTACCCTGATAGCACTTTAATAAAATATTGTACCAGCTATTCCTATTACTTTTTACTTAATTCACAACAGGAGACTGATGTTTCATTATGCAGGAAACATTACAGTATGAGAATGTTTCTTCATCTTGTAGTGCTATATCATTTATATACTCAGCGCTGCCAATGAGCTGCGTACTGGGTGATTTACGAATTGAAAAAAGTAAGCAAGATATCTAAATTTAATCTGTAAGAATACGCAGAGCAATTTTGCTGCACAGCTTGAGTTTGCATGTTATCAAGCTCGGTTGATTTTGTCAAAGCGGGTTCACAGTGATTCGGCAGCTCCTGGGTGAAAGTGCAGCAAACTTCCAAAAAATAATGCACCAAAAATAAACAATGTGGCACAGGAAGACTAAGTTGAAAAAAAAAACACATATTGAAAGTTATCACATTAAATAGATAAGACACCAAGGCAAATCCTTTCTTTAATGTAATATCTGCACCCAACTAAGGTGGGTAAAGAAGTAAAGTTTAATTGTTAAGTCAATATCGCAACAAGCATAATTCAAAACACTCAAAAATCATAAATATGCACTAAAAAAATGGAACAGTGCTAAAACAAAATGGTACAGCAAGTAGCACATATGCATCAAAATACTGAATATTTTTTCACTGAAGACGGTCCCTGAAGAGAAATGAAAGCTAACTTACTTAAAGAAATGTATTGTATTTATTGTAGGTTCACACACAACTTTAAACACTCAATTATAAATCCTGCTTAAAACTAAAAACAACTGTGTACAATTCTACTCAAATACCATTTTTATATTAGGTGGATGGTTTGGTCATTTTATTTAAAAGCATATGTCTGCAACGTATTAAAAACAGTTTTAAAAACAAAATAATATGTATAAAATACATTAACAAAGCAGGTTACTCTTGATCTCTGCTTCCTCATCCTGTATTTGTTTAGACACATATTCTCAGTAAGTTTTAGAAGCAATAACACAGATTACGTTCTTGATAGTAAATTAATATATACAAGACACATTTTTAACTTCATGGAATATTCCATTTCATTAAAATATTATCGATAAATAATTTGATCATTATCGTTATCATTACAAGCCTACACTTAATTATTATTTTAACATTTTATTTTATTTATTTATTTTACATTTTTGATAAAATAATTAAATAAAGCATTAAAAAAAATATTATTTCACTGCAAGACTTTACATTAAGACGAGGTCATGTAATCAAAATAGTATGTATATGTTTGTAGTTTTAGTATTTGGGTATTTTGGAATGATTCACACAAATATATATCTTGTTAAAACATCAATCAGTGTTTGTAAAAGGCTGTCTTTGAAGACAGTATTTCTTTTGATATAAGCCTGTATAGTGAAAGTCACCATATTCTACACAGTCAAACACTCTCCATATGAGTGCATCAGCCCCACTGCTGCCTCTTCATTTTATTGCTGCCTCTTTATTCTATTGACAATCCTATGTCCTTGGTAAAGCCAGTAATCCTATCCTGTAAAGAAGTCAAAGGTGTGTGTGTGTGTGTGTGTGTGTGTGTGTGTGTGTGTGTGTGTGTGAGTGAGAGGGAGGTTGGGGGTTTGGAGGGGGGTGGGGGCCTTATAACCACAAATTGCCAGTATTCATATGAGTTATACAGTTCTGTAACCTATGGATTCTGAAAACCACTACAACAACACAACAATGGTCCATTAGACCTGATGTAAAGGTCCATTTAGATCAAATGCCTGTTTTAGCTTGGCCAGCACAGCTATATCATGTGTTTATGTCTCGGTCTGCATGAAGTTCTCCTATTCCTTAGCTTTGGTACACCAGACATAAGAATGTTTCACAGTAGTCAGCTGATTTCCCTCACATGCTGTCTTTAACATGATTTATGTCTTGCTGAGAGGCAAGTTTAATAAAATCTAATGGAGTGCTGGTACAGTTTTATTGGGATATTGACATTTTATCACCAATTAACTTGTGTTATTTATCTCATTACTCTGATAGCATAGAATGTATCACGGGTGGTTTTCAAGATTAAGAGTGATTTTACTCTAATTGTTTCAGCTTAAGTGTTTCCCAAAACATGACTGAAAAATACCATTAGCGGTTGAAGCCTGAAATATATTATATTAAGAGGCTGATGTAAGGATACTGCAGCTGCAAATTCTTTAAACGTGTGCAAGCCGTGTTTAGTTGCCGTAAAGTGGGACTTTAGCTACCGCTAAAAATGTGGCATATGTAAACAATGTTTTTCACCTGCACTTTGCCATTATTAATCCATTTAAATTATAACTCAATAAGGACTCTCAGCTCTTCCTCAGAAAAAATTATTTTCTTTTCCGTGTGTCAAGAGGACTTTGCTGCCATTCCTCTGACATATGTTTTTGTTTGCTTTGATTTTCGTGCTCCACAAATCAATCAATCAATCAGTCAATCAAATTAATTTTGTATAGCGCATTTCATGCCAAGGCATCCCAAAGCACTGCACATAAATAAATGACAAATAAATATACTATAGAATAATAAATTATATTAAATATACAATGCAATATAAAAAAAAAACATCCAAAAACAAATGGGAAAAAAATTAATTAATTAAAAAAATAAATAAATAAAATACAGTACATATTAACAAAATTCTAAAATAGGCCTTCCCAATCTACAAAAAGGTCTCTGCATAAATCTCAAATCTCATACAGCGCCTACTGCTCTCTGTGCTCCTAACTCACCTCACCTCTGGGCTGTCAGGGCGGCCGCTAAATAGCCCGATGCACAGGCAGCGCTCATTGCAACCCTCATTATCATGATTGCAGCTAATTATTTGTGTGTGTTGAGTAATTTGTATTGCTCTTAAGCTTACATAGGGTGCAGTATAAAATAATTGCCTGGCCGCTAGGCAATTTGGATTTTGCAAAAATCAACAGCTTAACAAAATATCAAAATCCAGAAGATGAAATGGCAAAAGAAATCCGCCCGGTATCCTGTTTAATCCTACGAACATAGCAATTCTTCGACTCCGCACAACGCCGACCTTCCATATCAGCTGCAGCGGTACAGTACTCGATCATGCAGCAACTGTATCTAGTATTCTGACCACTAGAGAAATCTTCCTTGGCGTGCATTTCCACCGCGTCTTTGTAAAGATTGACATGTTCACAGAATCCTGAAAGCTCTGTTCGTAAATGATGCCAATACAGCCTCGTCTCTGCACGCCCATATCGGCAGTAGATCTCTCAATCATCACGCTGCACTATTTCCAAATAATCTCCAAGCTGCAGCGATCCATTGCTACTTTCTTTCAGGAACTGAGACACAAAATCATAATGGGTAGGACATGAATTTGATTCAATTCTCATTCAACTCGGGATCCCCAGCTTGTTTTGGTGAAAAAAAGCTACTTGTGGCGAAATTGTCTTGGTTTTCGTGTTTTACAACACATTCTTATAGTTTACCCTCTTGCTTTCATGAAGTGGACTCATGCATGTTTAATCGTAACCACTATAGGGTAGTATGACACCACAAATTGTGTGTTTAAGCTAGTGTATCTATATCCTTGTGTAAGAAAGCCCTGTATTTTCTAATCAAATAACACCGTGTAACAATTTTTTTTTTTTTGGTTCCTGGGTAGTAAGTGTTATTTCCTAATTACTTATGCCTCAAAAGTATAGAAAATGGCTATTATTCCCTACAAACTTTGCTTTTGTGACCAGGACAGTGACATTTTTAAATTTACCTATTTCCAATGAGAAAACGGGCGAATTTGTGTCTTTTCGTTCACATAAAGTCAGAAAAAACAACATATGAATCCAAATTAACATGTATTTATACTAAAGTAATACAAAAATGACTACAAAAGATTTAGAAATGAGTAGTTTTTCGAGATTTACGATTATACTGTAAATCACTTTCACGAATCAGCCCCCAAATGTAGTCTCCCATCATGTTCTCGTTATACTGTCCTTGGTAGCGGCGTTCAAAGTCCAGTATATCCTGGTGGAAGCGCTCGCCTTGCTCCTCCGAGTACGCTCCCATGTTCTGTTGTGCCGTAGTTCTTCACCAGAGTCTCAACCAGCTCCACATAGTTTTCGGCCTTGTGATTGCCCAGGAAGCCCCGAACCACTGCGACAAAGCTGTTCCAAGCCGCTTTCTCCTTACTAGTGAGCTTCTTGGGGAATTCATTGCACTCCAGGATCTTCTTTATCTGTGGTCCAACGAAGACACCAGCTTTGACCTTTGCCTCAGACAGCTTAGGGAAGAAGTCTTGAAGGTACTTGAAGGCTGCCGACTCCTTATCTAGAGCTCTGACAAATTGTTTCATAAGGCCCAATTTGATGTGCAGTGGTGGCATCAGCACCTTCCGGGGGTCCACCAGTGGCTCCCACTTGACGTTGTTCCTCCCCACAGAGAACTCGGTCCGCTGTGGCCAGTCCCGCTTGTGGTAGTGCGCCTTGTTGTCCCTGCTGTCCCAAAGGCAAAGATAGCAGGGAAACTTGGTAAAACCGCCTTGGAGACCCATCAGGAATGCCACCATTTTGAAGTCTCCTATGACCTCCCAGCCGTACTCATCATACTTCAAGGCGTCCAGCAAGGTCTTGATGCTGTTGTAATCCTCTTTGAGGTGCACCGAGTGAGCCAGGGGAAGAGACGGGTACTTGTTACCATTATGGAGCAGCACGGCTTTGAGGCTCCTGGACGAGCTGTCAATGAAGAGGCGCCACTCATTCTGGTTACAGGCGATTCTGATTGCCTCGAACAGACTGGTCACATTGTGGCAGAAGCAGAGCCCATCTTGACGGGTGAAGAAGCTGGAAAAAGGTTGGTGACGCTTCCTCTGATCTGCGACTCGCACACTTTCATCCAACAAGTTCCACTGCTTGAGCCTAGACGTCAAAAGCTCGGCATTGGACTTGGTGAGACCAAGATCTCTAATCAAGTCGTTGAGGTCTTTTTGGTTGGGGTAGTATGGGTTTCTCTCCTCAGCTCCACCTCTGAAATTGTCATCTGGATCTACAACGTCTTCCTCACTGTCTGACTCTCTTCTAAATACGGCTGCTCTCTCTCCGGAGGAGTGGGAACGGGGAGCTCATGGCAGTGTGGCACCAGGGCGATGGATGAAGGAAGGTCCGGATACGTGATAGCAGGTGCATTCTTGCCAGTCTGACGTTTGGAAGGGTCCACCATGCAGAAGTAGCAGTTGCTTGAGTGGTCAGTGGGTTTCCGCCAAATTCTTGGGATAGCGAACTTCATGGCTCTCTTTTCCCCTCTGTACCATCCTACAAAAATACATTTATTTCACCCATGACTAATGTGTAAGAGATTCTCGCAACATTTTTCATATATGATATATTTTTTCAATAACATTGAAAATTGTAAAACATTTTAAAATTAAAAACTTTTACAATTTTAAAAATTTTAACAAATTTTATAACATAAAATTCCGAGCAACAATTGTCCATCTTACCTTCCAGAGTTTTTTTTGCAGTGCTCACAGGTGAAATGAGGTGCCCAGGGTTTGTCTTGATCCCCGACAGGCATGCCGAAGTATGCCTTGTAGGCCTCACACATCTTAGCAGATGCTTCCACGGAGTACTTTCTCGCTCTTGTCTTGATAAATTGGCCGCAGACATAGCAAAATGCGTCTGCCAGATGCTTGCAGCCTCTTGATGCCATCTCAGAAAAATGCAGATATGTATTCACTTAGGCAGCTGGAACTAAACTGAACTGGTGGGCTTAAGGCCCCTGTATTTATACTACTATTTATATTACTGGAATGTTCTAGAAGTTACTCCAAGTTTACTCAGCACTGAATCTATCTGGAATGTTCTGGAAAATAGGTAAATTTCAAAATATCACTGTCCTGGTCACAAAAGCAAAGTTTGTGGGGAATAATAGCCATTTTCTATACTTTTGAGTAAGCAATTAGGAAATAACACTTACTACCCAGGAACAAAAATTGTGTTACATAGTGTAATTATTACCTGGAGCTTGGTTTGAAATGTTTACTTAAAAGGCTAATAATTAATGTGTGGAGCTGCCAGCAGACACTGAAGAACTATTAATATAATTGAAAGCATTCTCATACCTCATGATGGATAATGCATTCATAGACTGTTCAGTTCAACAGGTTTTGCAGCAAATCTACATCTTGCAGCAACCTCAGAGCAAACGCCTGCAGGGATATGATCCACCGCACACTTTGTATCAATCTGCCTAAATCTGCCCCAACATTTGTATAATTTATCTCTCTTCAGCCCTCTTGACCGGTCCTCTTTGTCACTGGTCATACAACTTCTTTGTCTTCTAATATCCTTAAAATCCTTTTTATTCAAGACACCACTTTCCCGGTACTCATAATATCATGGCCGGTGCATTAGCTCAGATACAGATATCCAGATTCCACCATAAAGTCTGTTGCTCATCCAATGCCTCTGGAAGTTTTGCAATCAAATCATCTATTCAACTAAATCTCTCCTTAGTAATTTCCTGGATTCAGCCCAGTATAGATGGCATCTACTCTCACCCTTCAATTAGATCATCCTACACCACCAGCTGGAGTACTTTTCTCAACAATTTCTGAACTAAAATGGATTTGCAACCCCTTTCAATCAAGATTGAAGTCACTTTTTGTTGTTCATTCCAGGACTCTTTCACTGTCAAAGTCTACTTATCTGGAATCCAACATCAGTATTATGTGATATCCGCTCTTCAACACTCCATTCCAGCTGTTCGTCTTCACCTGCGTAGGATCTTTAAGAGCCATGATCTTCCTCTCCTTGTTTGCCATTTTTACTGTTATTAAAATACTAAAATACTTTAATCTCTCGAGATCTAGTGATGGAATCTGTTTGGCCTCTTCAATTTCTAGGAATCATACTGGCACTGGATGTTTTAAGCAAACCCTCTGTCTAAACTCGATAATATTCGTTCCCCATTTTAATTTGTAATTCGCATTTTCCCCAAGGTCGGACATTTCATATTTCGATTTACTTGCTCTTTCATCAACAGCCAAAAACTTGGATTCCTACATTAATATTTCATCAGAAGCTAGAAAAGACAATTAAATGTGGTTGGCTGTCATTCAGCATTGGAACGGCCTGTCTATATTCTATGATGATTTCATTTCAGCCCCTCTCGACCTGGCCTTATTTCCAAATGCTTCATTTAAGATATTTTGGAGGGTTTTTTTAACAAGTAATTGTTTTCTCATTTTTTTTTTTGGTCACTAGAAATTGAAAACCTATCATTGCATCTAAAATCCACAGCTCTTCAAATATACCCAACAGTCGCAGCAGCACATATATGGGGTCATCTTTGATCAAAGAAATGAATACTTTTCATGTGTGAAAACAAATCTACAGTTCATATTATCTTTCCAGTTCACCTGTTATTATGCAGTTACTACAGTGATTTCCAGATTTTAGTCTGGTCCCTACAGCTCTGCTAACTCCAGCAGTGACATCCCAGTTCAGCCAGCTAATTTTTAACTGAACCTATCTATCAGCAGACTACTCAATACAGCACAAGCATCATGGCTGCAGCACTCCTACTTCCATCAACCCTCTTATTTCACCGGCTGGACCACCTATTGATTTTCTGTTCCCAAAGCAGGGTTAATCCGACTCCATTTAACCAGAATTGGATAATGGCCTTCATAGTTAATGCAAAAAAATATTTACATCTGGTAGCACCTACTATCAAATCCAATTTGTCAGGAATTCAACACCAATTTTGCTTGATGTCTATCGCTTCTCCAACTATACTATCAATCCCAGTTGTTCGTCTCCTCTTGCGAGGAATTTCCAAGTGGTCTCCGGCTCCACCTGCTTGCCTGGCTATCTCTATAGTGATTCTAGGTAACTTGATTACTTTCCCCGCCAAGGCTGATTTTCTCTATTTGACGATTTAACTATGGAAATCATATACCTAACAGTATTTTTGTTTTTTGAGATGCTCTGAATATACAGTTCCTTCTATTCCCTACTCTAGGTATCCGCTGCAGTGACCTGAACCTCATTCAAGATTCATATTTCATCCTATTCCTTCAGATTTTAAAAACGGATCAGCTGCGGCAAGGACAATGTATTCAGCTTTCAAAACGCAACTCTCCTCTGTGCCCCTACACTTCCATACTGAAGTACATCGCAGAACGCAAGGCCATTTCATTCTGTGACCCTTTGTTCTTCAATTCAAGCCGGTCCATTGTAATATGCCCATATGCTTCCATGCTAAAATACATTACAGAACGTAAACCCAAATCTCCTTTCCGACCCCCTATTCATCAATGCAAGCAGGTCTGTTGTCTCAAGACATTGGTTTTGTTCTCAGCTCTCCACTTTGGTTTCCAGAGCAGGTCTTCCCCCGCAATTCTACACTCTGTATTCATTCAGAATCAGGGCAGCCACTTCAGCAGCAAGAGAAAAGATTAATCAGCATCTAATAAAAAATATGGGACGCTGGACCTCATCAGCAGTCGAAGCTTACATTCGATCTTCACCAGCCGAAATAGCATCTGTCCATCAGTCTATTGCTAGTATGTCCACAGTGGGGACGACCTATCCGCCTGGGTCACAAAAGGTTTCCTCCTAAAAAAGAAAATAAATAAAAACGAAAGGGGGTTTTTCCTTTCCACTGTGTGTAGGGTCTTCACATAGTCAGTAGGGTACAGTTACTAACCTGTGTCACGTTAAGCGTTTTCTTTCTTTTTGTGTTAAATGTTTCCTCTCTTTTCTTCTTTTCTATATGCAATGGTGGTTCTCCTTTTTTCTTCTCATAAACGTCTTCAGTGGGGAGCCGGGGGTCCATCCTTTGGGGGGTCAGTGATTCCACTTTCTCCAATCCTTTGTTAAGACCCACTGACTCCGTGAGTCAGAGGGGACCCCTGGCCAAACCCCTCCTTTAGTATGCATGATTCCTTGTCTTCTTCTCTTTCAGGTACTGATGCATCTATTTATGTGAGGGCCCCAAGCGGTGGAACCCCTCTTGTTTGTCGGGTCTCATGTGTTTCGCCAAATAAGGCAGCAAAGACAGAATCTGAGCATATATACACTTCTGGGTTAGTTTATAAAGCAAGCAGTCTCTTTTTCTGTAAAAGCAGCTGCTGTTTTCTTTAAATCTGCCCTGCAGCCGTCCTCTCACAAAGATTATCAAAGATTTTAATTTACTTATCGTCAGTCCTCTCCTACATTTCATTTGTGTTAAATGAAATGCCACATGTCACTGTCACTGTCAGATGAACTGCATCTCAGGTGTCAGATAGTTACTTTGCAGTGACACATGGAGCACAAATTAAAAAGATTTGGATTTACCTGACATCATGCTGAACGCAGAACCTTCATCTGTTATTTTTTGTACATATAGATTAACATTGTAGTGTCCCATGGGGTTCTAATTGTAGTTTTCATTTCATAATTAGGAACCTTATAAGCCAATTTCAAACATATGTGGTGTATGTGTTTTATGTATAATGGTAGAAGCATGTGGCGGAGTGTCCCGCCCCTATTTAAATATTATTCCTTCTCTCCGCTCCCCGTACTCTCTACTCCAACACCCCAACATCAAGTGCAGAGAGCTGCAGGTTTATATACTCTGGCCGAGGGATTAACTAGTTGGTAATTATCTTATTATCCCCCGGCCAGAGTCTGCACGCGTTTGGTAAGGATGCATGACTGTCAGCTATTTAAGTAATCAGTAGCTGATCAGCCATGCATCCTCACGGGGTTTTTAAATAATAATAAAAGACACGGCGCTTTTACCCGCGCCGCAAACAAAAATACAAATAATAATAAATAGGGGCGGGACACTCCGCCACAAAGCACCATCACCCATTTTTATTTGTACAAAAGACATTTGATTGTTTAACCTTTCCTGTACAATTAAATAAACCACACTCTTCAAATATTGAATGTCACCTACAAGGCATAATCAAGTATTTATTTTAATGATATATTAATTATTCCTTACAGTCTTTCTGTAACTGTAATATTAGTTTTAATAGAACAAAAGACATAGTACCTTCTATTTGAAATGCTGTACAATCAAATAACAGTTTTTGTGAATAAAAAAGAGAAAGCCTGAAGTGTAGCTTTTGCCAAGTTCATTGTCTTGTTTTGTAATTTAGATCATATTGCTTGCCTTTTATCCCTAACAAGATCTGTTCTGCATCCAAACACTACATGTCTGACAGCTGGTGCATCAGTAATCACCTTAACATCCAGCTGTTAAAGCAACTAGTTGTCAACATTGTTTACAAATTTAAGAAAGGTTTAAAAATTAAAGAAAAAACTGTTTTCACACAAACGCACACACCCTAATTATATCAATGGGTTTTAATTTATTTAAAGCGATTATTTTTTTGTTTACATGTTAGAAAGTTAATTGTTAAAAGTAATTTAAAGAATACTATGTGTTGCATTACATTTTGAATTTGAATAGACGACAAGCCTTTTGCATTTTGTTCATGCATTTTCACTGTTACCTTGCTGTCTTCTGTGGTACATTGAACTCAGTAGTTGCCATAGTGATGGATCTTAGACCAACTCGATTTCATACAGTAGTGACACCGAAAAACAGTACCGTGGCATCTACTGAAACAGAGCAACCTGGTTGGTTAGAAAAATTGTAATTATGTATAATAAACAAAAAAGTGTCTATAAAAAGAAAAGTGAGAGAATATTTTAGTGATTTGATAAATAAAACTTGCTCTATGGCATGGATATGCAGTTTTCAGATACCTTTAAGGTGGTAAGTCAGCTTGCTGTGGGGTTGAATCGACAGATTCCTAGAAGCTACTTTAGATATTGATCACTTTTCATCTAGTCTGTTACCAAAGAGATAATCAGGATGTCTGTAGCAGAAAAATAATGTTTAAAAGATCTAGTAAACTAAAGCATAGGTGCAAGGAGAATCTTTCAACTGAAGGACAGCATATTCAGAAACTTACTAATTAAACCTTGAACATTAATGATAATGGCAACTTTTGAAAAATTACTAAAACAATTTCATTAGAATTGCTGACAGCTCTAAAAAAAAAAAGAAAAAAAAAAGAAAAAAGCAACCCACATACTGTAGAATATATATGGTCATGTCTGTTAGATGTCGTGCCACTACTACCAAGCAATGACTAAGGGTGAAATGGAACTTAAATTACAAAGCAAATATTTTATATGCAAAGGCAGTATCACATTACTAACTGTTTTAACAGTTAAATGCATCACTTTATGTATTCCTGTCTAGTATTTCTCAAAATGTAAAGAGAAATCTCCTGTAAGATACAATCTGATGTCCACCTAGAGTCAGAAAGGCACGCTTTCTTTATGGAGAGTGGTCTGGAAGGGGCATGTAACCATGAAAGGTTAATACATCTGTATAAAAGGAAATAACTGTAATTGAAGAAGCCGTCCACAATTATTAAAAGTATACCTAAGATTATTTGAAAACACTGAGGCAAATAAATTAATTCTATAAGATATCCTTCTAGACATAATACCAATGCAAAAAGATTACAAAATATTAGGAACAAATAATACATGATATGATGGTAGCACACTTGTTAATATTGGTTCAGTCCATTATTATACTAATGTAAATCTAAATATGACAATGTTACCATTGTGTTATCATTCTAACAATGATAACAATGTGGCTGCCCTTAGCCTACCAGTACCATTGACACTAATTTGGGAAGGTGCTTTTGTCCATATAAATAACGTCAGAAAACAAATAATGTGAAATAAAATATATATAAATGTAGTTAATGTAAAACTACCACTAGTAGTTTATCTGAACATATTGACCTACTGATCAATATACAAGTGCACTGTATGGTTATGACTGGATTTGAGGGGTGGCCTGGAAAAACAAATGATATCCACACAAACATTTCAGTTTTCAGAAAATTGCATTTGGTTCATAACATAAAGCAAGCATAGGTTATTTGAAGAAAATGAAAATGTGTTTTATTAATTTTTTTTCAGGACACCCCCCCCCCCCCCCAAACTAATACATATTCAACATTTTAAGACAACAATATGCTTTGTTAGAAATATCATCTTGATAGGCAAAGACACTACAATACAAGTGGTTCCATACATTATTTCTATTGATTGCAGTTAATGAAGACAAAGAACACTTGTTCCCTAAGGGTTCTTTAAATAGGCATTTAAAAAAGAGAAACCAGTTGTGAATAAAAAACAAACACAGCAAATGAGTTGCACAAAACCATAGATTTTATCCATTAGGACAAATGAACAAGGTACCACACTTGTATTCAGTGTTTTCAGAGTTGTTTAATCAAATTCAAAAGAGTCCCTGGTGTTTATATGAAAGCTCTTCAGTTGTATGAAGTGTATTTAGTAGTCACCATTGTGCACATCATTTTAAAACCCTACCACGTTGAAGAGTCAATATCCTTTAATTGCTCCCAAGTATCTGCTTTTGCAAATCATTTATTTGGGATATGTTAGCACTTTTTAGACAGAACTAGAATGCTAAGAATTACAAGACAAACTGTATCTTGACAAAAAAAAACAATGACAAAACAAAATGAGAAATAAAAAACAAAATGGTGATAAGGTGTATTGCTCATTAAAATATGTTACATGTCTTTGAAACAGGGCGATTATCTTGACAGGAATACCAAGACTTTTAGTGAGCAAGGGGTTTTGAGTGGCTTCCAATGGGCAATAAAAGACATTTACAAATTCCTGGAGAGTTAGGCATTTCTTCCAAATGGACACAAGCATATGAATTACTTATGCATTCACATTTTTGCATTACATACTTGAGCCCATTTCCTTTTAAATCAATTCCCTTTTGTTGAATGTTACATATTGGTCTAAAGGGGTTTCATAGTAATTAAAAAATAAACAAACATGAATGACTGTTTTTCAGTTTATGTTTCAGGTCTAGTATGTATGTATTTATTTATTTATTTCAATTAAAAATCACTTTTTGGTTTGGTTCCATTTGCAGGGAGTCTGCCAGATGACGTTCCAGCTTCATGTATAATTCAAGGAAATACAAGCTGACAGAGAAAAAGAGACACAAAGCTATGGCTTTAAATCATTACAGACACTGCACCACACAGGGAAAAACAACCCTAAGAGACACTTTCATAATCAAGATCATTTAAAACCTGCAATCATGGAGGCAGGCAATTATACCATTACCCATCGCTCTAGCTTGAAAAATACATTTTTCACGTAGACAACCTTGTCCTTGGATTACATCCTCTCTCAAGAAAAAACATTTATTTTAATCAACCAGGCCTAATGAAATTATCAAAGGAATCTTTGACTTTCCCTAAAAAAGCATTTAGGAGAATTTGGAGTTTAAAACTTGCAAATTTCAGTGATTTGTAATGTTCTTCTTGTTGTACTCTACAAATACACATTAGGACTTCAACATGATATAAATCATTCAGTGTTAAAGCAGTGTCTGATCACTTTCTGAGAACTGTTAATAAGGTTGCATATTTAGGAATCCTAAATCTTTACTCTGTGTATGTGTAATACAATCCAGAGTTAGTAAATATGATGAATACTAGTGACAGGGAAGCATTGATGCTGGAAGTTGTATCTAAAGGATACACCATGGAGCAATTATTGAGTAATGTAGTTATTCCATGAATGAGTGAAATAACCACAGCACTCAATGAACGTCCATGGAGTATTCTGAATATCAAGAACAATCTATAGAAAATAAAGTATGTTTAATCCTAAATTTAACAACTGATTTCAGATAATAATCTTTTTTCTTAAATCATGCTCTGAATCTGTTTGCAATGCAGCATAATTTGAAACAGTGCAATTTGTCTGGTCATTTTTTTGTTGAGTTGAACAAATGCAAGATAGATTCAAAGGGCAAGGCAACACTTAGATTAGGTATTGTGGATTGAATGTAGAAATGATTGACCGTTTAAATTGAGGGGGTTTTGGCCCAGGATCTCACCAGGCCTCTGGGAGCAGCCCACAATTGAGGTGAGACACTGATGGTTGGGTAATGGAACATAGACCCCCGCAGAAGGGCAATGGCACTGCAAACGAGGAGGAGGGGAGTAGGCAGTCACTGTATTTAAGCATTAGTTTAACCAATGATGGTGGTGAAGGGATCTTGTAGCCTAATGCCTTCAATTGCAAAATGGGACCTGGTAAAACATAAAAATAAATCACTCAGAAGTGCTGAATACAGAAAGTTGTAGTGAGTTTTCTTCTGCTATAGAGAAATTGTGCACAACTGTCTTTAGGTCTGACAACACTGAGTATTGAGTTCAGTTCAGCATTGTGTGTATAGAAGTAAAGTTTTCATTTTACTGTGATTTTGTTTCTGGCAGGGCCAACCCAGAGGACGGTATCTCCAAAACAAGAATGTGAAGAGAGGAAACAAGAGAAGCTCCCAGACAAAGGAAGCGAAAGTGGAACTTCTCTAAACGAGCTGTCCACCTCCAGCTCTGAGACCCATTCAGAAATTACCAGTCCACAAGACAACATCTCCTGTGCTCCACAGGCTTCCTCACAACAGCCAAGCACACTCACCTTGGATCGGCCTTCTAAAAAAGTCTCTGTGCAGTGGATGCCACAACCAGACAAACGCAGGAACAGTGAGCTCTTTCAGACTCTGATGAGTGCCCCTCGAGAGACAAACCTAAACAAAAAGAAAGCTTCTGAAAAGTTAAGTGTGGAAGAAGAAATGAAAAAGTGCATACAGGATTTTAAACAAATTAAAATACCTGCTGATTTTCCAGAACGCAAACGTCAGTGGCAATCTGAACTGTTACAAAAGTATGAGCTATAGGGTTTTGTTTCACCCCTAAACCGTGTTACTGTACAAATGAGACTGGCTGTTAACCAGTCTTTCAACATCCAGCTAACACTGTCATATCCACTTGGCATTGGTTTGATCAAAATACTGTATGCTTACAAAATGAATTTAGACTCAGAAAGGAGGGGGACTTCTGAAACTAAATAGCTTACAGGGAAACTTGTGTGGTATTTAAAGTGAATAATGTATGATTAAGCTAGTGTGTTTAAAGCTATTGGTTTTTAGTTGCTATGTGCGCCATTGAATATCACAAGAAGCTTCATTAAGGTAGGCTCCAAATGTTTCAAATAGACTGCTATAATAAATCAAGTTAATTAATCACTGTGTGCTTGCATGAATGGACAGGTGATCATGGAATAGATCCAGATTCCTAAATATATGTGTTTATCTACACATCAGATGTGAAACTTAAATATAAATGGAGGTTGTCCTTGATTATTCAAATGTCATACTGCATTTAGACTGTATTGTTAGTTTATGGTCAGTATGTTAATTGCTAAAGTATGTTTTCAATTTCTTTAATTTATTTTTTGTGCTGTGCTTTACATGTAAGGACAATGTAAAAAAACCAACAACTTTATGACATATTGCTTTGGAAGTGTTTACGTAACTGTTAAACCATGAAAGTAGTATTATAAAGTACTACTTTGTGTCTAGGTGTTTACTATTGGCATATTTTATAACTAACCAAATGTAATACTAATAGGATAAAAGTCCTGGGCTATTGAAAATTGTTTTCTAAGTTGTCTTATTAATGTAAATGTGTCATACATAAAAACAAAATGTATGAATGATAAACAAGTATGTTTAAGAAAAAACTGTATTCTGAATTGTGATTGGCAATTGTTTGCTTATGAACCCTTTAATATGTGTCACTTTTTCTTTATGACGAGTAAATGTGATGTTAAAGAGCAGTTTGACTACTCAGTCGCCTGACCAATCACTGCTTGGCAATCCTCACTATATTTTAACCAAGATATCAGGAATCCCAATACCATTATATTAAAGGTTTTAAAAATATTTTTCTTACCTCTTGCTCGAGCAACGAAGTCAGCACTCGGATAAACGATACCCAGATACACGTCAGTCGTGTTTTACCGTCTGTGTATTAAGAATAAAATCAATTCCCATTTTACATATATATATATATATATATATATATGTATATATATATATATATATATATATATATATATATATATATATATATATAATAAATTAATGCACTTACCCATCACATGCAATTTCTGACTCTGTCACCAGTTTTCTGATACAAAGCCCATCTCTTCAATGTTAAAATTTATTTCATCATCCGTCACAGTCCGCATTTTTTATCTTTTTTACATACACATGGCTGTGTGTCGGGACAGTGTGTCCACGCCATGTTCCAGAGTTGCAGAGATACTCTGTTGGTTACACAGAGCTTCAGCGAGTTTTACCTGATGAAAATACAGCAACAAATAAATAAACGAGAAGAGCAATTCCAACTACAGTAATGTGAAACAGTTTGAAATACTCTGTGATGTATTTTTTTTTTGCTTTTGTGCATTTTCATTTACAAGTGCACTGAGAAATTAGAGCCTTATTGAGCAACACCTGCAATTTTGTATACTGTTTCAATAATGTGTTTTTTTTTTCCGGAATCTTTTGATAAACTGAGCTGCCTTTTATGTTTTACACAAATCTGTGCATGAGTAACATTTTGATTTCATTTTGCTATTGGGTCGTAATGTGGAATTTTACATACTGCTACAAATTAATACGTACCGGATTTAAAAGAATGTACTGTAGAGTCCACGTGTCTATAGTCATCTCTTTTGGTAAGTGATATTTTCAGAATCATATCGTTCTGAATTTAAATACTTATGTTGAAAATATAGTACTGTAACCAACTACAGTACATCTAAATGGAAGCCTATTTATTTTGAAACACAGTCCTTTCAGCTATGTATAATGTTGGATACTAAATATGTCTTTATATATTTTGTTTAGATATAGCTGATACAGCATAAATCAATAAACATAAAATGTTTTTGAAGTTCATACCACAAAGTTATCAAAGTTTTTTGGCATACAGCTCTCAGTCTGGCTTGCAGATTGCTGCATAATCCAGTTTATATCCAGGATGTCATATTTGTTTACATCGTCAAGTTGAATTTGTTTGAATTTCAGAAAGTGAGAAAACAGTGACAGTGATGTTTTAATCACAATTTTAGTGTTTGGAGAATCTTTCTTTTGTAGTATGTTTTTTTAATTTATTTATTGTTAAGTCAAAGAATCGCTATTCCGCCATTTTCCCTTGTTGTGAGGAGTGCAGGGGAGAAGGGCATTCCTTTGAAAAGGGGCGGGACTAACAGTGTAACAGGGGCAAAATGCAACTGAGCCCAATCCAGCATAGGACCGTGGGCAGCTGCGCTCAGGCTAAGTCACCGCCGTGCCGTAATCCGACTACGCCAGCTCTATAAAGAAACTAAAATTTAATATTTGCCAAGTTTGCCCTAGTTTAACAGCACAGGTTATTTTATTGGGAAAGAGCAATGCATGAACCACAAGAAAACCAGAGAGCAAGCAAAGATGGAGTTCAATGTTTTTATTAAGATAAAATATGCTTTTCGCATTTACAAAAATAGATCAAATTAATCCTTTTTTCTTCAGAGCGTCAGAAAAACAGAGGCATATTGGTTACCAGCTACACAAATTAGACACAATCATTCACAAATTGGCATCACAATTTGTAAAGCACTGAAAGGCACCTAAACAGAATAAAACAATCCAATTAGTTACATTGGTGAATTGGAGATCTGGTTGTGGACTCAATCAACAAAGTGTATTCAAATCAAAATAACTTGGTTTTCCAACTAAACAAAACAAAACCTACCGAGTCCTCAATCTCACCTCCAATGGAGTTCAGATACCGAGCATCTGGCACGTATTCCGTTGACTAAGTAATCCCATTCTCACAACCGTCAAAGAAAGGAAATAGATTTTCATTTTACAGGCTAAACTATCACATAGGAGCCATTCTAGATCTCCTCCTACCCCTCTCACTCCAGGCAGAGCCAGTGCCAGGCTAAGAATGTAGCAGCAGCAACACAAGCTGCAATTGCTATATGCGGATACACACCACCGCCAGTGTACGCTACAGTTGTAAGCTCAACACATAACAAGCAGTTTCTCAAAAGCCCTACCGCCGCTCCTACTTCCCAGCCCGGCATCCATGCTCACTCAAACTGCTTGTTATCCTGAACATCCTCCCAGCTCTGTCTCGTTCTTCTTAATGAGGCTTTATAAAGTATCCAGCTACAAACAATTGGACTAATTAATCAATTACAACACGATTTCCTTACACACATTTACACGTGCTTTAAAAAAAAAAAAAAAAACATTATAGAATAACCAAAGTTTAATGGAAAAACGAAACATCTATATATTATAAATACAAACTAAAGTGCAAAAAAAGCTTAACCCTGTTACATCCTTCCCCATTATTTTTTTAATGTGTCCTCACATTAACTACAAAAAATAAATTAAATAAAACACACAATTCAATTCGAAAGCTCAGTCCAGCCATCCCGTCATCTCCACAAATGGAACCCGACTGTTGCACCTCGAAACAGTTCTGATCCTCTGACATCTTCTAGCATCTCACCAGGGGGAAGCTTTGCCCATTGCAGCACCTGCAAATAACTCAAAAGAAACACAGCCCAACACTCAAACAAACTCATACTCGCCTTTATCACTTCTCATAATAGCAGATATTAATCAGTTTGTTATCAGTCACCTTTCTGTTCTTTAAAACAAACCCTGGTACATAGCATACTCTAAAACAAAATAACTTCCAGCATAAACAAACATTTTCCTTCCATTTTAAACTGAAATCTAAAGCAATGGGATTCGTTTAGGATTTTCATTACAAATAATTTATAGTTTAATCCCCTCTATACAACATATTTTCTACCATTCAGGGACTGGCACACTTTTTCCCCCCAAACCCAGCCGTCAGCCAATCACAAGAAAATATCACACCACCTCAGCCTCACCTTGCGGATTTCACTCGGGTCACTGCTCTTCAGGTGTACACCCCACTCCTCCCCTTGGGACCAGCAGTACCCCAGCCATACTCACCACCCGACTCCAGAGTTGACCCATAGACTAGGCTCTTCAGACCGGCACGAGCAACGAGGGAAATGGTCTCTTGGCCAAACACTCTTGTGGCCTCAACCACCCCTCTCTTTTCCCATAGGGACCAGTCCCATGCTCAGTCTTAGCCCACCGCTCACACAGGATTTACTCCTGGCTACCCTCGAAAATTAAGGCAAGGGTAAATAATTATCACCATATCAAACTTCCAGGGCAGCTGTACCTGGAAAAAACACTAAAATCCAATTACACACATTAACAAACCCACAAATCAAACCAATCCCATGCTCCAATTCCCCTTTTTAATTTGAATTCTCCATGTAGCGAGTCCATTCAAATTTGCAAAAAATCTGTTCCACTCCCGACTGGGATAAAACTAATACCCTTTATAAAAGCCTGTATTTTAAACCATTTGACTGTTCTGTCCTTTCCGTGATTCCATTGCTCTTTCATGTCCCAATCCTGCCGACTTAAGCCAAATGCCCTTTATAAACTAGTGTGTCGGTCAGCAATTATCAATTTAGGTGCGGGCAGTTCTGTGATTAGCTGCAGGGTGTGTATATAAACAACAAAAGGCAAATCCAAAACAACCATGGTCACACAAAAAGTAAAATAAAGTGAATAAATATACAAATCCGTGAATAAATCAAAACTCAAAGTGCACACAATAAATAAATAATAAAATAATGTGAATAAGTCAATAATTAGTGCAATCAAAGATAACAGTGCAATCTCAGCCCTGCAACAACAGTAATGTGAGGGAGACTATTGCCTGGTGGTGTAAGGATGTTAGGGCAATAGTTCAATCTATTTTTGCTCCTATGATGATGTTCTAACCAATCGCAGGCCAGAATTTCCAACCACTGATGCTCATATATATATATATATATATATATATATATATACACACACACACACACATCAATTTATAATTTTCAGATAAGTGTATTTCAAATACATAATAATTCTTAGTCACTTAATGTGCTCTAGTTCGAACTTACTAAAATGGTCTCCTGTAAAGTTTTATACAACTTAGAAATCTATATACAGTACCCAAGCAAAGCAAGCAAAGAACCAACATGTTTTTAACACAAGAAGCTGGGGGAGGGGTCAGATACTAAGATATAAGAAGTGATTTTAAAGCCTTGGTTGTTGCTCCTTTAATACAGTATTATTTATTGAAATGTCAAAGACATGCATTACTGTTATTCTCACAAAGTATCTCAATTAACATGCATATTTAATTAGCTGCATACTTTTTCCAACCATTATGCCATTAAGTGTAACAGTATCGACATGAATTTTGAAAGTGGAAATGTCATGGTTTCATAGAAGCTGTGTTTCCAAGCCTAATGCTTGCCAGCTATTAAAAATGCACACAATAATGGGTTTGGTTTTACTCTCAGTAACGCTGGTGCATCTTCATTGGATAGAGGGAAGGGACCTTTAACTGGAATTAAAACAGAGCTAAGAAAAATTCCTGAAATCTTCTTATAAAATATTGTAATTATACATTATGTCATAAATTGTAGGCAGTGGTGAGGTTTACATACTGTGATCATTTCTCGCACTATTATCATGACAACATTCTATTGTGCTAAATTTCGCATTTATCACAGTTAAACCCGTGTGACAAAGTGTCTTGTTTATCACCATTTATTTTATTATTTATTTCATTTATATAGCACCTTACGCCATAGACCCCAAGATGATTTACAGAAAACATAATACACACAGCATAATAAAACATTAAAATAGCATAAAAAGATCACAAAAAGACTATTTCAAATAAAAGTAAATACATTTCCAATCCTATTTTTTTAAAAAAAAGTAATAATAAAAAGACTATAATAAAAAAAGGCCTGAGTATATAAATAAGTCTTCAATATTGTCTTAAAAACAGCAAGGCTCCTAGCTTCACTGACAAAAAAAAAGGCAGAGCGTTCCATAATGTAGGAGCCTCATAAGAAAAGGCCCTTCCTCCCATACTATTTGCATTTACTCTTGGAATAACCAAGAGCCCTGCATCCTGAGATCTAAGATTCTACTTAGGAATGTATGGGATCAACAGCTCTTGTAAATAACTGGTGCTAATCCATTTAGCAGGGCAAATACCACAGTCTTCAGGTAAGAAGTATAATACTCAGACAACAGAGTGGAGTTCAAAACCAGGGCGGTACTTGTATATTTATTTATTCAAAATAAACAAACAACACAAACAAAAGCCTAACTCCCTCCCGGAGTACTAACTAAACACAAAATTACTAACTAATAACCAGGCAGCTAAGCTGCTTGCCAGTTTATCACAATTACGATATTAAATACAATGATTTTAATACCATTCATGTTGACCTCTCTCTCTCTCTCTCTCTCTCTCTCTCTCTCTCTCTCTCTCTCTCTCTCTCTCTCTCTCTCTCTCTCTCTCTCTCTCTCTCTCTCTCTCTGCCACACTCCCCGGCCTTAGCCCAACACAGACAGTTAGCCGGCGGATTCAGGGTCTTTAAGTACACCTGCTACTAAAACACAAGTGTCTTGGATTCCCTGGAGCCCGCAAAGCTTGACGGGAAGTGTAGCTTTTAACCTGCCCTTAAGGCTGTTGGACTACAATGTTTCACCCCATGGTTACAGAGAGTACAGGCTCTGCGCTATCCGTGGTCCTGTATATCTCCCCTCTATAACTCTACCCCACAATTTGTTTACATGGACCTCTGAACTAGTAGAAAACGTAGGAGTTTACATGCCAGTTTGAGTTTTAGCGTGAAAATGTGAAATGAGCCACAGTGTACATGATCGGGTTGAATATCATGTCAATCTAATACCCTGACAAAACACAACATTTACACTTTTTTTTATGCCAGTTACATTATACAAGGCATCTTCATGCTAAAGTAATAAAAACTTGACACTAGCATGAGAAACTTAAAAATACATGCAACGTGAAAACCTCACTGTTGTCAGGGGCTTTCATGACATTGCCGATGTTATTGCTGTTAATAACTGTAGTTCTTACTGTTATTACAAATCAACTGCTGGAAAACAAGCTGTTAATAATAACATTTTGTGATTTGATTAAAAGACTTAACAATTCCAATTCAACTTCCCATAGTATTTAATAATGATTAATAATGTAGGGGTCAATGTGAAATTATAGTAAATAAACTTCGACCCCCAAACTGCTAGAACACTTGAGAGGATCCAGTAGACAGGTGCATCCTTGGTTTTATTTGATCCTCCATGGTTTTAGGTCTTATACCATATATCCACAATGTACACGTGGTGGCCTTCAAAACGGGTGACTATGAACACAATGAAAACTGCCACCTGCTTTAAATGTTGTGCATTTTGTATTTATGTATTTATTTCTGTATACATTTATTTATTATGTTAATAAGTTTACTCTGTTAAGATCTCAGAGCACATACCTATCATAGTTTTATTTATGACATTGCAATGACTCACAAACATCTACTGTAGTCAGCATCTTTTATTTTTTTTTTTTTTTTTTACTTAAGGAAGCAAATTAGCCAGAACAGTTAGTATGTTCAAATGAATGTAACATTACACTTTGCAACAGATGGTTTAACCGCTAGACAATTGAGCATTCATTCACAGACAATTTCTTTACTTTTCAAAGAAATTAAAACACATCATCACTGTTTGCTCAATCCATAAAACATTATTTATAAAAAGTAGAATGTTTTATTACTTCTTCATTTTGAGAATACTAACATCGCAGTCATAGATGCTGGTATCATGATTTTTTTTATATGTTATATTTTTAACATCAGAGTGAGTGAGATTTTCTGTTGATCATTGTGTAAATACAGATATTGTTAATATTATTTATTTATTTTGTGTGGCCAATCATTTTTTTACCCTAATTTTTATCCAGTTTGAAATGCCACATAACCTGCAACTTGAACTGTGACACTGGTCTATGCCAGTAGCTGTAGCACAGTAAAGTGATCCAACCTCAGACAGCTTCCTCTTTAACCCATGTAAGTGCAAAAGCCAGTGCAATGCTTCTATTATTAATATGCGTTTTTGTACAGGGCACTCCAGTCAATAAAAGATATCTTCTTATACATGCTTATAGACCAGCTTCCGACTTTGAGATAGTATGGTAGAAATAGGTACTGTAGGTAGACTGATGTTGTTGCAATGACTTACAGATTAATGAACACTCTGACAGAGAGTTCTGGTGTGGAGTTCCAATCTGAAAAGGATGCATTGTCTACCAGGTTAATTCTGTTTTATTGAAGTAGTGACTTTATCAGTTACTTTTCTTCATTATATACAGTAGTCTCTGACTAAGAGGACACCTTTCAGGTGTTCTTAAAGCTAAAGTTTTCTCAAAGACGGAGTTAGCCACCAGACACAATATGAATCAATAAATAAATAAATACATATATATTACTTGTCATGACACCCATGTATCAACAGATGAAATTGACTGAATAAGTAAAAGCAAAACAATAGGTCAAAAAGCTTAAATCATTATGTATTATTAGCTGGCAGGTGTGTTTCGAGCTATCACAATGGCAGAGGCAAAAATAATGACCATTACTTAGGGTTAACTTAATGTTAATAAACTAACTGTCATACTAAATTAACACAGCACTCCTACACACTTTACAAAATGCAGCAGCAATTCACCAGAATGGGAAACTTGTGCCTGATTCAAGTTTTTTTTTCAAGAGTTCGAAAAATTTCCTACTATGTGTAGTAAGAGAAACAGCAGCACATTTTGCTGTTTGTTTCATGCCATTTTGTAGAAATGAGGTGCACTCGTAGAAATTGGAATACAAAACAATTCAATGATATGACGTCATTCTGGAAAGATTTAATAAACCAAACAGTGTCCCTAAAGATACTCTCGTGATGACAGGACTTTTTTTTTTTTTTTTTTTACAAAAAAGTACTATATGTTTTGAATGGATTGCCCCAAGAAGGTGTTCTTTTAAGTGAAGTTCCTGTTCCTGTAGGTGGAGCATTTACAATGGGAAAAATCAGTTTCACCAAAATGGTGTTCCCTTAGGCGACGTGTTCTCTTAGGAGATGTTCTATACGCAGAGACTACTGTATTAGGAGGTGTTCTATACGCAAAGACTACTATATTAGGAGGTGTGATATACGCAGAGACTACTATATTATTTACAGCAGAGCCCTGCCTGTAAATAAAGAATTGTTGGTGTGTGTTTTAGTGGTGGTTGGCAAGGATGGGGTTAATTCCGATACCTGCCAAATACATGTGAGAATGTGGCTGTTCCCAAATAATTTAATTGGTGTTGATTGGGAACAGTCACAGAGAATAGAAACACAACCTGAAGCTCCATTAGATAGAGTGTGTTAGAGTGAGAGGCTGTCTGTGTGAATCCTGTGAAGCCTGTGAAGAGACTTGTGAAGAGACCTGTGTGAATCCTGTGAAGAGACCTGTGTGAATCCTGTGAAGAGACCTGTGTGAATCCTCTGAAGAGACTTGTGAAGAGACCTTTGTGAATCCTGTGAAGAGACCTGTGAAGAGACCTGTGTGAATCCTGTGAAGAGACCTGTGAAGAGACTTGTGTGAATCCTGTGGAGACCTGTGTGAATCCTCTGAAGAGACCTGTGTGAATCCTCTGAAGAGACTTGTGAAGAGACCTTTGTGAATCCTGTGAAGAGACCTGTGAAGAGACCTGTGTGAATCCTGTGAAGAGACCTGTGAAGAGACTTGTGTGAATCCTGTGAAGAGACCTGTGTGAATCCTCTGAAGAGACCTGTGTGAATCCTCTGAAGAGACTTGTGAAGAGACCTTTGTGAATCCTGTGAAGAGACCTGTGAAGAGACCTGTGTGAATCCTGTGAAGAGACCTGTGTGTAAATATAAATCTATCACCAAATTAAAAATTGATAACCATTTATCTGAGGACCCAAGAATTATTGCAAAATTCGTTTCTAGATTTTATCAATCACTTTATAATCCGTTTATTCCAGAAATTAATTCAAAGAATAGCAGAAAATATAACTACTATCTCAGAACCCTTTAAAAAATGTTGCGATTCTGATTTAACTATACTCAAAGTAAGAGACGTCATTTCAAAACTTAAAAATAATACATCTCCAGGGAACGATGGTTTTACTTCTGAATTCTACAAATTTTGTTCTGATGAACTTCAGTACTTTCTACACAATCTTTACATTGAAGCTATTGAAAGAGTATTATTACCCCCATCATAAAGCAAGGCCTTATTATGTTGATTCCCAAACCCAATAAAGATAATACATATTTGGATAATTGGAGACCTTTAAGCTTATTAAATCTTGATTATAAGATTCTGGCTCATATTTTTGCATCAAGACATAAATCAGATTTAAATTAAATAATAGATGAATCACAGGCAGGCTTTATGAAAAACAGACACATTGTCAACAATATCCGCCGTGTCCTTGATTTAGTTGATTACTCCGATCTAATCACTGAGGACAGCTTTGTATTATTTCTAGATTTCTGTAAAGCATTTGATACAATAGAGCACCATTTTATTCTAAATGCATTAAAGCTTTTTGGGTTTAGCAATTATTTCACTAAAGCCATATCAACATTGTATAGGAGGGTAATAGCTCTATTAAACTAATAAATGGTACCTCACCAAGATTTAATATAGAGAGAGGTATAAGACAACCCTATTTCCCCTTTTCTCTTTCGCCTCACTGTTCAAATTCTGGCTACTCAAATAAACAAAAGTCACTTGAAGGGTATTCAGATATTTGAAGGAATATTAAAAGTAGTCAGCTAGCTGGTGACATCACACTTTTTATGAAAGATGAAACACAAGTTGCCATTGGCATAATTGCTTCATTCTCTAATGCTTCAGGCTTGTTTCTTAACAAAAATAAGCGTGAATTGTTACCAATTAAACAATGTCAACAAACTGAGATTGCAAATATCCCAGTCGAACATGAAGTTAATTATTTGGGAGTACTAATAGAAAAAAACCCTAAATCTAGATCAGTATCTAACTTAAATACTGTAATTCCAAAAGTTAAATCCACATTCAATTGTTGGCCTCAAAGAAATTTATCTTTACATTATTATCCAAAGCTGAGGGTATATCATGTTTGACCTATTTATCATTAGCCCTTGATGTAAATAAAGACATTTGTAGAACTTAGATACATACATTTTTAAATGTATATTGAAAAACAAACACAATATGTTAAAATAAACGTTTTACTAAATAGTTATAAAAAGGGTGGTTGAATGCTCTGGATTTTATTTCCTGTAACGAGGCCAGGAGCCCTGTACATGAAAAGGGGGCGGGGCAAAGCCCTGCCATAAATGAATTGTTTATTTTAGAACGGTGTACTCCTCCACCCCTATTATTTTGTATTTGTTTTGTATTATTATTATTATTATTATTATTATTATTATTATTTATATGTATTTATAAATATGACGGCGTAGCTGTGTTTTGTTATTGTTTTATTAAATGTGACGGTGAAGCGCTGTATGTTTTGTATTGTTTTGCAGCGTGAATGGGAAGCCCCATCCAAATTAAAAACCTTGTGCAGGAGGTGACCATCTCCTGAGTTAATTAATTGTTTCATTGTTGCTGATTGGGAGATGGTCACCTGCATATAAGCCTGCAGCTCTCTGCACTCGGTGTGGGTGTACAGAGGAGAGTACGGGAGAGCGAGAGGAGAAAGGAGAAAATAAAATAAAAAAATATACAGGATCAGTGACAGAGTTTGCCCAGCCTGACCTGTATTGGCTGTTTTGTGTTTGTGATTTGTTTTGGTATGGACTTTTATTTTCGTTCTGTGAGTGTTTTTATTTTGTTAAACCTTTTATTTTTGTTATTGTTTAAATAAACAGTGCACGCCATGCCTTTTGTCCTGCAGTACTGCCTGTGTGTTTTCCTTCCTGCATTCCCTCCCCACCTCAGGAAGAAGAGGGGGAACCAGAGCCACAGCCACTGGAGGAGCATGGGCATTGTGGCGGAGTGTCCCGCCCCTATTTATTATTATTTGTATTTTTGTTTGCGGCGCGGGTAAAAGCGCCGCGTCTTTTGTTATTATATTTAAAAACCCCGTGAGGATGCATGGCTGATCAGCTACTGATTATTTAACTAGCTGACAGTCATGCATCCTTACCAAACGCGTGCAGACTCTGGCCGAGGGATAATAAGATAATTACCAACTAGTTAATCCCTCGGCCAGAGTATATAAACCAGCAGCACTCTGCACTCGGGGTTGAGAGTGTAGAGGAGAGTACGGGAGAACGGAGAGAGAAAATAACATTTAAAAAAACAATTGCTAAAACGTGCTGGATTAGCCAGCACGACACTTACTTGTTTGTTTGTTTATTCGTTTGGCCCTCGCGCCTTTTTGTTTTGTGTTTTTGTTTAATATTTTGTTTTGTTTATTAAATACGCTGAGTGCACTAACACTCAGCTTCAACTGCCCATCCACTGTTTGGTTTGAGTTACTTCCTGGTCCGTGACGTCATCCACATCACCACTGCGAGCCAGACTGCCACATATGGTGTCCTGCGTGGGACAAACAACGCCTCCAACAGCCGGACCAGGATTGAAAAGTGCGTTTTTTTTTTGTTTGTTCGTGTTTTTTTTTCAAATTAAAAATGGGGAAAAGTAGCCGGAGGAGAAAGCAGCAGCAGCAGCAACAACAGCAGCAGGAGGCGCAGCAACATCAGCCTTACCTTGCCACACTGGATATCTGCCTCACCTGCCTGAAGGGTGAGGAGTGGTGCTTCGCGGTTGGTGAGGTTGGGCACGTGGCACCAGACCAACCCCCTCCATGGCAGGAGAAAGAGGAGCCAGAGCGTCCAGTGAGGGAGGACCTGCATCCTCCAAAGAGGACGAATGCACTCTCCTCTGAGGGAGTCTGGGACTGGCTGGTGGAGCCGGGGAGGGATTATGAGGAAGCCCTCCCTGCAGTGATCAACCTCCTGTGGGCAAGAGATGGGGAGCGCTGGGAGGCCTGGGAACAGCAACACCACCCAGCTTCCCTCCCAGACATCGCAGCCATGGTGTTCAACTACCTGGCTGCGGATATGGGAGAGACCCTGCTGCTGCCATCTCCAGCATCAGAGGGAGAGGAGCCATCGCTGCCGTCTCCAGCGCCAGAGGGAGAGGAGCCATCGCTGCCGTCTCCAGCGCCAGAGGGAGAGGAGCCATCGCTGCCGTCTCCAGCGCCAGAGGGAGAGGAGCCATCGCTGCCGTCTCCAGCGCCAGAGGGAGAGGAGCCATCGCTGCCGTCTCCAGCGCCAGAGGGAGAGGAGCCATCGCTGCCGTCTCCAGCGCCAGAGGGAGAGGAGCCATCGCTGCCGTCTCCAGCGCCAGAGGGAGAGGAGCCATCGCTGCCGTCTCCAGCATCAGAGGGAGAGGAGCCATCGCTACCGTCTCCAGCATCAGAGGGAGAGGAGCCATCGCTACCGTCTCCAGCATCAGAGGGAGAGGAGCCATCGCTGCCGTCTCCAGCATCAGAGGGAGAGGAGCCATCGCTACCGTCTCCAGCATCAGAGGGAGAGGAGCCATCGCTACTGTCTCCACCAGCAGAGGGAGAATGCCTGCTGGTTTCGCCTCCACAGCCTGGGGAGGAGCCCGAACGTCCTACGCCCGAGTGGGAGGAGCCCGAACGTCCTACGCCCGAGTGGGAGGAGCCCGAACGTCCTACGCCCGAGTGGGAGGAGCCCGAACGTCCTACGCCCGAGTGGGAGGAGCCCGAACGTCCTACGCCCAAGAGGGGGGAGTCGGTGCGTCCACAGCCCAAGAGGGAGGAGTCGGTGCGTCCACAGCCCAAGAGGGAGGAGTCGGTGCGTCCACAGCCCAAAGAGGGGGGAGTCGGTGCGTCCATAGCCCAAGAGGTGGAAGTCTGCGCTTCCACAGCCTTAGGACCCAAGCTGCAGTCCCAAGAGCCAGAAGGGGAGGAGTTACAGGCTCAACCCCCTGAATTTTTCTGGGGGGGAGAAGGGCAGGATGCTGGTGTTCCCCAGCAGCCTCTATTTATGCTGCTGAAGGGAGCACGGCACACACCAGCCCAGCCGCCACAGCAGAGGGAGCCAGCACCGCCACAGCCTCCCTCTGAGTGGCCAGCATCCGCCCCATCGCCTCTGCCTCCACCACCACCAGGAGCAGAGCAGCAGGAGCTGCCTCTGTCTCCACCACCACCAGGAGCAGGGCAGCAGGAGCTGCTTCTGTCTCCACCATCACCAGGAGCAGAGCAGCAAGAGCTGCCTCTGCCTCCGCCACCTCCACCAGCAGAGGGTGAATGCCTGCTGGTTCCACATCCACCGTCGTGGGAGGACTGCTTGCCCCTCCCACCTCCACCAGCAGAGGGTGAATGCCTGCTGGTTCCGCCTCCACCGTCGTGGGAGGACTGCTTGCCCCTCCCACCTCCACCAGCAGAGGATGAATGCCTGCTGGTTCTGCCTCAACCGTCGTGGGAGGACTGCTTGCCCCTCCCACCTCCACCAGCAGAGGATGAATACCTGCTGGTTCCGCCTCAGCCGCCGTGGGAGGACTGCTTGCCACTCCCAGCTCCACCAGCAGAGGGTGAATACCTGCTGGTTCCGTCTCAGCCGCTGTGGGAGGACTGCTTTCCCCTCCCACCTCCACCAGCAGAGGGTGAATACCTGCTGGTTCCACATCCACCGTCATGGGAAGGACTGCTCCTGCCCTGCCTCGCACCACCCAGGGATGCCTGCCTCGCATCGCCTGGGGCTGCCTGTTCCACATCGCCTGGGGTCGCCAGGGATCCTGCTTCGCCTGGGGTCGCCAGGGATCCTGCTTCGCCTGGGGTCGCCAGGGATCCTGCTTCGCCTGGGGTCGCCAGGGATCCTGCTTCGCCTGGGGTCGCCAGGGATCCTGCTTTGCCTGGGGTCGCCAGGGATCCTGCTTCGCCTGGGGTCACTACACTGTGGTCGGAGCCCCACGGAGGGGAGCTGCCGGCCATGAAGAAAGGGGGGGAGGTCAGGAGACCAGCTCCCCCAGCCGCACTTTCGCGGCCGGAGATCATGTGGTCAGAGCCCCACGAAGGGGAGCTGCCAGCCATGGAAAAGGGGGGGGAGGTCAGGAGACCAGCTCCCCCAGCCGCACTTTCGCGGCAGGAAATACTGTGGCTGGAGCCCCGTGAAGGGCAGCTGTCAGCCATGAAGAAGGGGGGGGAGGTCAGGAGACCAGCTTCCCCCGCAGCAATTTCGCTGCAGGAGAAAGGGTGGCCAGAGCCCCACGGAGGGGAGCTGTCGGCCATGAAGAAGGGGGGGCAGGTCTGGAGACCACCCCCAAAAATTTTTTGGCCAGAGGAGCTGGCCGGTGCGCGGGCCATTGGAACACTACGGCTGTTTGGGTGGGAGGAGGACATCCCACCGTGGCCGCCACCTTTGGCCCGTTGCTGCCCCTGTTCCTGCGCCGGGACTGCTGACCGGGACTTTGGGGACTAAGGGGGGAGGTGGCCGAAAAGGCCATGTGTGCTGCGCACAAGGGGGGGCATGTGTGGCGGAGTGTCCCGCCCCTATTTATTATTATTTGTATTTTTGTTTGCGGCGCGGGTAAAAGCGCCGCGTCTTTTGTTATTATATTTAAAAACCCCGTGAGGATGCATGGCTGATCAGCTACTGATTATTTAACTAGCTGACAGTCATGCATCCTTACCAAACGCGTGCAGACTCTGGCCGAGGGATAATAAGATAATTACCAACTAGTTAATCCCTCGGCCAGAGTATATAAACCAGCAGCACTCTGCACTCGGGGTTGAGAGTGTAGAGGAGAGTACGGGAGAACGGAGAGAGAAAATAACATTTAAAAAAACAATTGCTAAAACGTGCTGGATTAGCCAGCACGACACTTACTTGTTTGTTTGTTTATTCGTTTGGCCCTCGCGCCTTTTTGTTTTGTGTTTTTGTTTAATATTTTGTTTTGTTTATTAAATACGCTGAGTGCACTAACACTCAGCTTCAACTGCCCATCCACTGTTTGGTTTGAGTTACTTCCTGGTCCGTGACGTCATCCACATCACCACTGCGAGCCAGACTGCCACAGGCATACAGTATTGTTGCTGCATCTGTGGGGAGTGGGGGCACTTCCCAGTGAATTGCCCCCTCACAGAAGGGGAGGAGCCCCTGCCTCCTCTACCACCACCACCTGGAGGAGAGGAGCAGGAGCTGCCTCTGCCTCCACCACCATCACCACCTGGAGGAGAGGAGCAGGAGCTTCCTCTGCCTCCACCTTCACCAGGGGGAGAAGTGGAGCTCCTGCTGCCGCCATCGCCTCCCGAGGGTCCGCTGCCGCCGTCGCCTCCTGAGGCTCCTGGAGCTCGGACTGTGGTCACAGTCGATGGCAAGTTCCTGCCACTGCTCACCTACAACTGGTGGTGCCCACCTCACTCCAGGGCACTGTGATCCAAGCTAACCACGGCGCGCCCAGAGTGGGGCACTTCGGCATGAATAAGACCCTGGCACACCTCTGCGACTGGTACTACTGGGGACGCTGCTGCCGTGACGTGGAGACATACTGCCAGTGGTGCGACAACTGCACCACCAAGAAAGGTCCCGGCGAGCAGTCACACGCCCCTCTCCAACAGTACCAGGTCGGCAAACCGATGGAGAGGGTCGCCATTTACATCATTGGCCTTTTCCCCACCTCTGACAATGGGAACCAATTCGTTTTGGTATTGGTGCACTATTTCACAAATTGGCCAGAGGCCTACACGCTGCCACACCAGGAGGCTCAAACAGTGGTGGGTTCTTCTCCCGGTTTGGGGTCCCACAAGAACTCCACTCCGACCAGGGCCACAACTTTGAAAGCAAGGTCTTCAGTGATGTCTGCAAGCGGCTGGGGATCAATAAAACCTGCACCACCCCCCTTCACCCACAAAGCGATGGCTTGGTTGAGCGTTTCAACCGCACACTCTGCACCCAATTGGCCATTGCTACTAGCGGGACTGGGATCAGCACCTGTCGCTCATCCTGCTTGCATAGGAGTCTATGCGCTGCACCCCTGCGCTGCTAATGACAATACGTTCTGCTTAAACGTATTGTCAGACTCCCCCCACACTGTATGTACAGTGTACACTTTCACCTTCACACGTTTGTATACATATATTATAACATCTTATAATACTGTAAGTGTTCGGTGGCTAATTATAATCGTGTTATTAACTATAAACAAATTGTGTATGGGTTAGGGAGTTCTACACTGTAAAAAAACGTAGTTTTACAGGAGAAAATACTGCATATAACAGAAAAAATGCTATAATTCAAAATTGAACAGAATGTACTGTTTTATTACAGAGTAGTTCTTATATATATTGCATTGTGGGATAGAATCCAATTTCCTTTTCCGGACATCCATATTTCTCCTCCAACGGCCGTAGCTAGTACGTTTCCCTCTGTGATAAAATGTAAGTAAATCAGTGTTTAAAGTTGAAAAACATATGCACACATGTTATTTGTATGTTCGGCTCAATTAAGCTGTCATAACAGTTTATATATATGTATTGGTTTCGATAAATTAAGTGCTGTGATTGGCTGAACAAGATCACATGACCATGCATTAATAATTGTCTTACCGCACAGCTATGACATCATAGACCAACTTACTTACCTGATCTATTAATATTACTACGCCTTAATAGTAACAATTATGTAAACCAACTGAAACAGCATTTAAATCACTCAACAATCTGTTTATTTTTCATCTCTGTCACTAAGAATTACAGAAAAATTGGCAAATATACTGTGGTATTTATTTAGTCAGAGAACAGAACAAAGAAGACTCCGAGGCAAGCAGTAGCAGTAACACTATTCAAAAGCCATCTGAGAAATCACCATGCAAGTCTCACTCTGTAATATACTGTATATGCAGCAGCGGCATCTACTTATTAAACTAAATATTGCCTTATAAAACTGACTAGCGAGTATGCCATTTTATTTTTGACATAACAGATACACCTCACCACTACCCCCCGATTTCAGAAACATATTTAAAACAAAATTAAAATCTCTCCTGCTCTCTGCTGACACAACCGTTGGGCTTTTAAACAAGGTCGGGTTCGGCATAGAATTCTATTGTGCTCGCCACGGACGGGAAGGACTGCGGCACTGCGCAAACCGACACGGAAGTTGTTTAGTCCACATATCATCTAAAGCTGGTTTACAAAAAAAATTATTAGTCAGCTTCTCTTGAAGACCGCAAAGCCTGAGTAGGAGCATTTCCTACAAAAAAATTAAATAAAACCCACTCGGAAGCCCCTCCCTCAAGTGCCAGTGCAGTGCAGTGTTTGGCTGTTCCATGAATCCTCCCTCAGAAGTGGGAAATCAATCTGCTTTCAATTCACAAATGTTACTTTATCTCAAAAATGTTATTATAAATGGCAATGTTTAATGTAATGTTTATGGCAAATTAAAAAAGTACAAAATATATGTTACAATCAAAACAGTCTTCAGGGACTATTTTTTCTCAGTGGAAGGATACATAATATATTTCTTATTTTCTTCCTTAAAAAAGCTAGTTTGTGTAATTATTGAAAAAAAATGGCATTTTATAAGCAAATTAACCCAACCCAGGGTGTGCGGTAAGAATTGCCTTACCACACACCCTGTTGTGGGTTACATATATATCAAAATAGTCTCGCTATACTGCGGATTCGGATATATCGCGGTCCTGGAGTTGGCTCCCCATTTTTACTGTAACTTAGAATTACTGTTCTTTTTATTTCGTACTGCACATCACAAACAAAAATATACAAAACAATTAAAAAACAAAGCATTAATATAGTATTGTTATCATATAAACATGTATTGCACAATAACGCAGAGCAAATTAAATATCTACTTGCTGAAGCGGTATTTATTTTAGCCACGAGGTGTTCACGTGTGGCAGCAATGCACTTGCAAAAGCCACAAGGCAGTGACGCCAGCTCCCTAGCAACAAGCCTCCTATGTTGTTGTTGGGAATGGATTCTTTCAATGCAGCGGGTTTGTGCATTTGAGAAAGGCAAGGAAGACTTGTGAATTTAATTGGAGACTGAAGTTGATGAGAAGCAATTACCCTCCGCTGTACGAATTAAAATGGTGTGCTGCTTTTTATACGAAAAATGAGAAAAAGCGTGTTGCGTAGAGGATTTATATTGGACCCTGACACCCCCGATAAAATGAGGGAGTGGTTGTAGAGTATTTGTTGGCCTATTTGTTTTTCTATGGGTCTCTCGCTACATCTTGACCCTCGATAAATAGCGGATTTATATTGGACCCCGACACCCGCAATATGTCGAGTGGGTGGTGTATGATTTGTTTTACATTCTGGATGTAGTAGTGGTATATTAAAAAGTCAATTTAAACAGGTAACATGTTTATACTGGTGTAGGCTCCTTCAAGCAGTTGTTGCACCATAGGCCCTAATGAATCTACTTTTTTTTTTTTTTTTTTTTAACCGTCTTTTTAAAAAATAATTTCTAGTGAAGTTACCTGACCTTTTATTTATTTATTTATTTTACAGGGGGCTGGCGGGCACTTAATAAAAAAATATCAAGCAAGGTCTGCAAAAAATATATTTTTAAATTCTATTTCAGGCTTATTTTATATATATATATATATATATATATATATATATATATATATATATATATATATATATATATATATATATATATAAAATAAAATAAAATTATGTTTGTTAATGGACCTTGTTGTTAGTAAATGTGTTATTTAAGCATATGCTACCGCACAAGGTAAAAACAAACTAATAAATAATAGGCTAATAAAAATGAAACGGTGCATTTGTTCTTTATTATTGTAGTTGGGGAAGCTAAGTCTGTTTTAAAACATTCAGTATTGTTTAGATAGATTTTTATATTTTTTTTTTATCTTGAAAAAGATTAGCAATTGCACACACAATGTTCATCTGCTCAATATGTAACTTTAGAAATCCCTCAATCACTGCTTATATTAGACACTGCAGGCAGCATAGAAATGTGCACAATGCTCTGTTTTCCTGTGGGTTTCCAAGCTGTGGTAGAAAGTTTTCTTCTTTTAATTCCTTCAATAGCCATATAACAAGAGTTCACCATGACTTGAGAGCAGAAGCGCATTATAATAGACAATGCAATATATCAGCATTACTGCAGTAAAGAGTGTGAAAACTTAAAGAGCTTGTAGGTCACCTGAATTACCATCTGCAGGGGGGGCGTAGATGTTATTTGTCCAATTGAGGGATGTGGCAGGAAGTTTAAATTGAAATAAACTTTTACTTCCCATATATCTAGATATCACAAAGGCTGGGGTGTAACTATGATTTCTTCAGCTTATCTGAGCAATGCTGTAGAACAGCCTCATTGAGATATAGAGCATCTCATAGAAACTGATAACATAGCTGAGATAGGAGAGGAAGAACACGGCAATGGTGAGTCATTGCAAGAAACATGCACTGAAAACTTTAAAAGTTTAAAGCCGTTACAGAATTCTTTGGGTAGGAATGACAAAGGTCAACATAGGCACTTCCATTACATTCCTTTAGAATAAAGCTTGCAAGTACTTCTCAAAGAAACAAATACAAAGAACCAGATTTCAAATCCACTCCCTTCCAAGCCAGGTGTATTGCAAGATATAAGTGATGGACATGCTGTTAAGTGCAATTAATTGTTTGCATCTGATCCTCAGGCACTGAAAATAATGTTGTTTCAAGATGCATTTGAAGTGGCTAATCCACTGGGATCAGCGAAGCAAAAGCAGTGTATTACACCCTGGGGAATTTTTATCCACATCACCGTTCAACTGTAAATCAGATACAGCTTGCATTGTTGTGTTTGGAAAAGGATTGTAAATATTTTGGTTCTGAAAAGGTTTTTAACACTAGAAGGACCAGAGATATACTCATACCTAGAAGCCCTGCAGCCGTCTTTCTGACGGCTGTATTCAAAACACTGTAAATAGTATAACAAAAGGAGAAATATTAGTTTATTTTTTATTTTTTATTGAGTACATCACAAACATCTGAACAACCGAAGCATATATATATATATATATGTGGTTCTGCCATCTCTTTCTGAAGACACATCACTATGTTTTTTAGAAAGGCTGCAACACATTGGTGTAGAGAGTGTAGATGATCTGACCCTGCTGTGAATAGAAGACCTGGAGGGAATTTTGCGACCCATTCAAAGTCGAAAGCTGCTTCAGGGCTTCACAGCAGGTATGACTTATGTCAATTTTTTATGTACTGCATTAATTTAACAAAATAAATCTATATATTTTATGCAAATGTACTTAAATTGATGACTGTGTTCTAATAAAATGCTGAGGAATTCTTAAATCCCCACTGCTAAATTGTTGGGTATAAAAAATAATGTTAAGCTGTAATATGGTGATTTTGATTCACAATTGTACAGAAAAAACTTAGAGTTAATACATTTTAACAGAACCTTAAAAAGAAAAGCCTTCTGGAATGTGTGTGCGTGTGTGTATATATATATATAAAAATGATTTCCATTACACGAGAGTAGATGTTAAAACTTCATGCTGATTTGAACTCGGCTCTCGCCAAGATAAGCACCAACTAAGACGTAGCTTTACAGTAAACTAATGTGATCCATATGTGTCTCCATCCATTTGTGTTTCCTTCTATATGATGACGTAGATATCCTTCTGTCTGGTGTTAATGGCTGAAGTGTAATGCTGGCTCCAGGGATCAGCTTATTTTGCCTCCCTGGCGCATCAGCACACACAACGGCTGTGATGCTGGCTCCGGGGATCAACCACAGTGCGGCCTCCCCAGCGCATCAGCATGACAACCGTCTGGATTGAGCTAAGTAGGGTACATCTCTGGGGTTTTCAAGTGGGCACCTTCCATCCTCAGTGTTTCGTCGACTAGCCCACGACACCTCAAGAGGGCTCGACGGTGATTCTGGCGTCCCAGCATCACCCCCCTCCGTCCCCCACTCAACTCAGCCCAGCTTACTTACCTGTACATCAGCGTTTCTTTCTTTCTATTGTGCTTGAGATCCCCTGCCAGAATCTTTCCGTCTCAACCACAGCCAGTTGCTGCTTCTCTCTGCTGCTTCAGATAAGTTCTTCACTGTGCGACGCAACTCTTAGCCACTGAATCCGACGTCTCTGAGAAACCGGGTTGTAGAGTGTGCCACAAATCCTTGACAACCCACTTCCACTGGGTAAACCCGAACTCTCCATCCTCACTGTTCCGCTTCAGTGGCTAGTTGAGCATACCGCAGTTTCTTCCTCTCATACGCCTCATCTACAGCATCCTCCCATGGCATTGTTAACTCTACCAGGTGAACAAGGCGTGCTGATCCAGACCACAAGACAATATCTGGTCGAAGGTTAGTGGTGGCAATCTCAAGTGGAAAAATAAGCCGTTGACCAACATCTGCCAGCATTTTCCAGTCTCTAGCAGCTTCCAGTTGTCCTGGGCGAGGATTGGTTTTAACACCTTTTCTTGGTGGTTGCTCTCCTGGGCGGAGGAATGTTGTCTTTTGTGTGTAATGTTTTGATGGAACAGGTGACAACTTATTGGTCATGTTACGCTTGTCTTCCAATGCTAAGGCCAAACATTGCAGCACCTGGTCATGGCGCCAAGTAAACCGTCCTTGGCTAAGAGCCACCTTACATCCTGTCAAAATGTGCCTTAATGTTGCAGGTGATGAACACAAAGGACATGAGGGATCCTCTCCTACCCAGAGGTTTAGGTTCTGTGGTGATGGGAGAACATCATATGTTGACCTGATGAGGAAACTGATCCTGCTCTGTTCCATTGACCATAGGTCTTGCCAGCCAATCTTGCGTTGTTCCACACTCTCCCATCTCATCCATTCTCCCTGCTTGGCCTGGGAAATGGCCTTTATACACCTCATCCTCTCCTCCTGCTTTTGCACCTCGTTGACTACCAGCTTCCTCCTTTGAGCTGGGGCTGCCTTGTGCCATGTAGGAGGAGCTGAACTGAAACCAAGACCCCCTCTTCCATGCTGAACTTGCCCCATGATATCACCAATTCGAAGGGCAGCCTTTGCATCTTCCACAGCTTTCTTTGCCGCCCACTTTCTTCCAGTTTTCAACACAGGTGCTGCCTCCCTTACGCATTTATCGCGTGACTCTACTAATGTCATTTCCAGTCTGACCTTGGCGCACTTAAACTCCTCGGTTAGAGCAGAGACTGGTAGCTGCAGTATTCCTTTACCATAAAGTCCCACTCTGCTGAGGCAGCGTGGAACTCCCAACCATTTCCTGATGTATGAACTGATTAAAGCTTCCAGCTTCTCTACTGTTGTCAAAGAAACCTCGTACACAGTCAGTGGCCACAGCAACCTCGGCAGTAGACCAAACTGAAAGCACCAGAGTTTTAGTTTACCTGGTAGAGCGCAGCTGTCTATGCTCTTCAACCCTTCCACTGCTTGTTGTCTAACTTCTCCCACACGAACTGTGTCCTTTAGATCCCCGTCGTACCATCTCCCAAGACTCTTCACTGGCTTCTCAGACACTGTTGGTATTGCCTCACCATTAATGAAGAATGTTTTATCTACTACTTTGCCTTTAATTATAGAGATGCTCCTTGATTTAGTGGGCTTGAATTGCATTCGTGCCCATTCAATGTTATTGGTTAATTTGCCCAATAATCAATTAGTGCAGGCTACTGTTGTAGTCATGGTTGTCATGTCATCCATGTATGCTCGAATTGGTGGTAGTCGCATTCCAGAAGCCAAGCGCTCTCCTCCTACTACCCATTTTGATGCCCTAATGATTACTTCCATTGCCATGGTAAAAGCCAGTGGAGAAATGGTGCATCCTGCCATTATTCCAACCTCTAGGCATTGCCATGTAGTGCTGAATTCTGAAGTTGAAAAACTGAATTGCAAATCTCCAAAATAGGCTTTCACTAAATTTGTTATTGTCATCGGTACACTGAAAAAATCAAATGCTGCCCAAAGTAGTTCATGTGGCACTGAACCATATGCATTAGCCAAATCCAGGAATGTCACATGGAGCTCCTTCCTCTCCTTTTTAGCTGATTGAATTTGTTGCCAGATCACATTGATGTATATATATATACATACAGGTAATGGACAAAAAAATGGAAACACCAATGTAAAGTCACTTAATAGGGCGTTGGGCCACTATGGTATCCCGCTCTGTGGAGTTCTCTGCGGACCGTTTTTGATGAAATTGGCTGCTCGCACCCCAGGTTGAAATTAGCAATCAATTGATCTACAGTTGCTCGCCTGTTTTGCCTTGCACTTCGAATTAATGCAGGGATATCACAATCCTGCAGTATGCGCTTCCGCCCACTGTTGCCCTTTGCTGATGATGTCTTTCCCTCGGAGTTCCATGCCGACATCACCTTAGACACCGTTGCTCATGAAACATCAGCAGGTTGAGCTGTCTTGGTCACTGAAGCTTCTGCCAAGCACGCCCCAACAATCACCCCTCTTTCAAAGTCACTGAGGTCTCCTCTTGCAGCCATGCTAGCCATAATTATAGGCAACCAGGCCTGTCCAGCACTTTTATACATGACCCTAAGCATGCTGGGATGTTATTTGCTTAATTAACACATGAGCCACACCTGTGTGTAAGTCCTTGCTTTCAATATACTTGGTGTCCCTCATTTACCTAGGTGTTTCCATTTTTTTGTCCACTACCTGTATATATATATATATATATATATATATATATATATATATATATATATATATATATATATATATATATAACATTATGAGGCACTACCTTTTAAAATGTATGTTTTGTTTTTTTATTTAAAATGTTTTAAACCTCAGGACTATCAGCTTCTATTGTAACATCTCCTTGTACCAGTACTGGATTGAACAGATCACCTGAGACAGCAAGAACAGCCTGTGTTCTGAACAAATTTGAAATGGCATGGCACAAAATGCCACCTGCGCTGATCCAGGTTATCACTGATCAAAAAAAGGCCAACTCCAATGCTTAGGAAAGAAATGGTGTGTATAGTTATGAAAAGAAATTGAAAATTGCAATAAGCAGTTCACAAGAAAGAATAAAATACAAAAGGAAGGAGGCAGTGAGAAAAAAAAAAAAAGTTTTGTGATAGTTATGGCTGTGTCTAATGGCAGCCTGGAGATTTGCCTGCTAGTGAAACAGAGCAGAGTCAACAAGAGAAACAAATAGAATTGCAGACTGCATTTCATGAAAAGCATCTCTCTAACACCAGTGTGAAGCAGCAAATGTGTGACACTACTACAGTTAGCGTTTCTCAATTAATACAGAGAAAAAATGTGTTTCCACTTGAAAAGAAACATGGCCTTATTTATTTGAGGCATCACACTTCTTGGATCATTTTGAAACCCTGGCTGGCATTCCAATCCAAATTAAACTGGCTGAGGAACTTTCCAAAAAAGGAACAACAATCTCAAAATTAATTCTACAAGCAAAAGCAGCGGCTTCACCTCTAGGAAGTCTATGCAAACTTAACTTTGGCAAATATGACAACAGTAACACTGAATCAAAAACATCACTGGGCCTGCTGCTTCTTTTGGCTACCTACTTGGAGGACAACCGTGCCGAGCTGGTCATCCTTAAAGAGGTTAATTTTATTTATTATTTTAAGTGATTGAATAATGTGTTAAGTTATAAAATACAATTGCCCAATAGAAATTGTAGAAGTTGTTTGTTCATTTTGTGAATGTAGTGCTGGCTACAGTCAGGCTTAGTGTCCTGACATTCAGTCTTGGTCTCTATTGAAAACAACCAATTGTGACAAATTGTGTGGGTTTATGACATTGACTAACTAGAGGCAAATACCATTAATCTAATTTCACTTTATGACCTCACCAGCCAGAGTAGAAGTCAGGCCTGCAAAGTAAAAGCCACGATAGGCTTGTGAATCAGCTACAATATTTTAATATTTTCTTATTATTTTTTCATTTCATAAAGGAAACTGATACAGCCGGTTCGATAATGGAGGCAGACCTTCCAAGCACCATGTGCATTGCTGCCCTTCAGGAGGAAAATGTTTTCTGGATCAACAAGCTTAGAAAATCGGTTGTTTACTTACATATTTTAAATTGCTGACTGATGTTTTTCGGGTAAAATACATGCTAAGCTTGCATCTAGGTCACATCAAGAAACAACTACTCACTACTACGAGATCTTCATTGTGTTTACCGCTTTCCTCTGCTGATATAGTGTCCTCTAGGGGACAGTAGTTTTCCACTATATGCCTCAACTACAGTCCATATTTGTATAATATATATTGGAGTTTCTAAAGTGCATGTAAACCAAGTTTATGAGTTTTCATGGAGTATTCTGTTTTTATCAGTAAGTTTCCCTTTTCTCCTGTCTGTGTGAGTTTGTCAAAAAGCTGAATACAATAGGTTTATTTTAATCTAAACACTGGAGGGTGTAAATACATTTTAGGGCAGTGGTATTAAGATGATACACCATTTAGCTCATTATTAGTTAATTGCTTCCCAGAGTGCTTCAGTATTCTTACACTGTGTAAAATACAGTTCCAGCTGTATGCAGGGCCAGATTAAGTTTAATGCTAGCTGGCGCATTCATGGTTCTGCAGGAAGAGGGCAGCAGCCTCGTAAGATCCGCCTGTCAGTTATGGCGATGACACAGAGAGGTGGTGAAGAGGGTGTGTTGGCTTTCCCTCTCTCTGAGTGGCTGAGAGGCGGGCCTTGGGGGATTGCTCGGCCCATAAGTACTACGCTTGGCTATGCATTCGGTTGGCCAAGAGAGGGGTTACCCAGAGACACTTGCTGAGGAGGCAAGTGTGAACGAAACAGGCAAACATGGCTGAAGAAGACAGCCAGCCTTAAATAAAGAAAATTATAATTAAAATAAATTGTTACATACCTGAGGGGGACATTTGTAAATAGAGGGGAACCTTGGCCACCCCAGTGTATAGTTAGGGCTTCTGATTTTCGGTTTTAACCGATAAACCCGATAAAACTCCCCTGATACAAAAAAAGGTGAAATCGGTGGATAGCCAATATACACCGGAAAACACCAGAAAAACTGTGTAAATGGTTAATCAATTCACGTTGACTTTACCCTTTTCCCATTAAAAAAATAAAACCTACTACAAAAATAATAATAAACACATTTCCCAATGCTGCTGGGCAATGTCCTGCCGTCCTGACTTGTATCTATCATTTATTTGTTCTGAATACTTTAAACCCGCCACAACTGCCCAGAAGAATAGGGCAGCAGTGTGGAGTAGTGGTTAGGGCTCTGCACTCTTGACTGGAGGGTCGTGGGTTCAATCCCTGGTAGGGGACACTGCTGTTGTACCCTTGAGCAAGGTACTTTACCAAGATTGCTCCAGTAAAAACCCAACTGTATAAATGGGTAATTGTATGTAAAAATAATGTGATATCTTGTAACAATTGTAAGTCGCCCTGGGTAACGGCGTCTGCTAAGAAATAAATAATAATAATAATAATAACTACTGAGTGCACATTCCTGGAGACTCCACTTGCTAGATTTAAAACAAAATTACAATCAAGTATGGAGGCTTGTTAGCGGGATTTAAAACTGATATATAGGATTTAAAACAGAATTGTGGCGAAATGTACAAAAATGCCTCCACACAAAAATCCCAGAAGAATGTGCCCGTGACCATAAGGATTTCATTGTGGAAGACAGCAAAGGAAAGAAGGTACAACTTAAGTGTGCAAGTACTGTCAAGTTACTACTATACATACTTTGACAGAAAAAAAAAAAACGCTCAAGCATTTTGGAAAGTAACCGAAAACACTAATTTCATGCAGTATATCACAAACGAATAAAAACGATTTACATACAACTCGAAAATAGTTAAAAATAAGCACTGAAAAATACAATTAATAAAACCTAAGAAACAGAAGCCCTATGTATAGTGCATAGCGTAGGACGGAGACCCAAGCTGACTGGCTTAGCGGCAGTGGAGGCACTGTGTAAGCAGCACCTTTATTTTATAGTTTTATTACTGTGTTTATTTTCCCTTTTTCTTTCGCCTTCTGTTATTTATTATTTCAGCGCACCTGTGAGTGCACCATCATTTGACTGTTTACCGGTCTTGGTATTACTGTGGTCCTGTTTATCGTTGTCGGTATTCAGGCCACAGACAACAGCGCCCTCTGCAGGCTAAAATAAATCAAACTGAAAATAATAAAACTGGGCACCAGTGCGGTGTTTTCAATTAAACATTCTGTCTCCTGTGTGTGTCAGTGAATTGCCCACCACCCTTCCACGGGGCCCCTCTTTGCATATTAATTTGCTTCCCTTTACTGTTTTACTACCACCATTCTCGATTTAACATTAATGTCAAATTATTCAGCCTGAGCTGATCCATATTTTACCTTATTCGATATTTGAATTAGCGCCAGTTTTGAAAAGGAGCACTGGCCACAGCGTTAGTTACTGGCAGTTAGTTATGGGAAGTGCAAACTGCAGACTCTTTTGTCATAAAAGCACGTTATCTGGAAATGTGTTGTCCTTATCTCTTACGAATATGTACGTGTATAATAGGTTTGTAGTAAATATATATGCAGTCAAAAATGTTTAGCAAATAATACAAGGCTAGTACACAGCGCTTTCTTATGTAATGTTGTTTTTTTTATTTTATTCATGTAATGCTGCAGCTTGTCTGTTATTTATTTTTTTTGGGGGGGGGGGACCAAATGAGGCAGGCTGTGTTTTAAGACAACCTAAAAACTTCATGGAAACCCGGTTTAAGAAAGCTGTACGATATCAGTAAGTCGCGCAAGGCCAAATTGGAACTCGGGCACAAACATAGCCTCCTGTATTTTAATATGAATTAGTTTATTAGCACTTGGAACAAGAATTTCTCAGTCAAATAGAAAACTACATGGAAACTACTACCAAATAGAGTGAGAAAAAGGTGAGACTTTATTTTTCCATAGAGATTGCCCAGGTGTAATTCATATAAACCTAGGTCATTTCCTCCTGTTGATTTCTCTCCAATGTATTTTCCAAAGTCTGGTACCTTCATACATTTGTTGATATGGTATTAAAATAGTGTGTCAGCGTTGGTGTTTTGTTTTGTTTATCTTCCTCGCAATGACGCTGTACTTGGTGTGTTTCTGCTTTTCAGCATCGCTCTCATACTTCTTAGGTGCTGCTTCGTCAGACATTTACAGGCTCTGATCTGCGTCATGTTCGCGCTGCAGCACACCTGATAAAAGTGGCACGTGACCTGATCTCAGGTCAAGTTATATGATCATTTTTAAGATATTGTATTATAAATTATATATATATTTTGGGGCCCCTCAAAATCTGAGGCCCTGGGCTGCAGCCCCTGCATTAATATGGACCTTGTGCTAACAATCAATTTTTCACCCCATGAGACAGGAAAAATGATCAGATGAATCTGTTTCACCTGTTTCTTCTTCAACAATATCATTTGATCCTCATTACACATACTTCCAATATTTACATGTGAAATATACATTTTTTTGACATGTTTATTGATGAAAATACAGTGGACTTGGGATTCCCTTTCCTTGACTGAACAAAATAATAATAAAAAAACAAACATTGTATGCAAAGCTAGTGGAATGAGGGGCAGATTTCCATAGCAACTTCTCACAGAAAAGCATTTTGCCACATCAGTTAATTTTACACTAAAAATACAATGGCTTGGGTTTTATGTCCCTATATTTCTATTAATATTTATGTAGATATTTATTTTCCTACCATGGCACAATTAAACAGGATTTTAGCCTTCCGGTGAGGATTGATTTGGACAATTACAATAGTTACCTGATTAAACTTAATTAAGTGTATTCAATATAACCCTCAGCCAACTCACAATCATGGAGTTATCGATTTAGTTTTTAATTTATTTAATAAAACAGCCATTTTTAAATGTTTTCTTGTTTGTGTGACTGTGTGAAGAAGAGACTCAGAATAGAGAGTCAGTGATTCCAGGAAAGCGGCAAGCTGGCTTTCAGTGTGAATGCAAGGGAAATACAACATGACTCAAAGCTCTTTTCTATCAACATGCTCAGCTAGACATAGAGGTCTTACTGTACCATCTTGAGAAGGAAAAAGAGAAATAGCTTCCTCAGGATGACAGTTTAAATCCCTCGGTGGGTGGGACTGAGTGCATCATCCCAGGAAGGGGCCTATCGGTAGCTCTGGTATAGAGACCTCAGCGATACCTGCCCAATGGGCAGGCATATCCCATACATAATGTCGTTGGTGATCATCTTCGAATTGAAAGGGAACTGCGTTCCGGTTTATTATTAATTAACCTTGCTTATTTTCATGCAAAGACTGTCAGTAGATGTATTTTTCTCTATATATTTGTGTGGCAGGGCAGAACCGTGCGTGTAAATAGGGGGCAAGGCAAAGCCCTGCTAGTTAATGTTTTATTTTGGGTTTATTTAAAAAAGGAATGGTTTATTGTTGTGGTATGAATATTGATAATCTGTCGGCCATGCAGACTAAAAACTCTTGTGTAGAACGTGACCATCTCCGGACTGATTAATTTATTGCTAATCCAGAGATGGTCACATGTATAAAAACCCACAGCTTTTGCTGGCTGGGTGAGTGTTCAGAGAGTGGAGAACAAGAGAGCGGACAGAAGTAAAACAAAAGTCAACTGAAAGTAAACAACTGTTACGAGTCCTGCATGCACCAGCACAGGGCTTGTTTGGTGGAGGTATTTTTGTGTTCACGATTTGTTCTTGTTCAGACCTTTTATTTTGCTCAGCGAGCATTGTTTTTGACAGTCCTTTTTGTTTTGAATTTAAATAATAAATACGCGTAACAACGCTTTCAACCCATAGTACCTGTGTGTGTGTCAGTCAGCAAGCCATCCTGTCACAAGCCATCCTGTCACGACTTGCATGCCAGCAGTCCTATAGCAGTGCTTGTTAAGAAACTACAGAATCCACAATGTACATGACAGGACTCAAACTTCTTGACAAATGAATACTAAGAGTTGGCTTGTGAAGTGAAAATGGCCTTGCTTGTTTGTCATGATACAGTGTCAGCATTTTAAAATATGTTTCCTCTCTGTGTGGAACAGGAGAGAGTAAAGGATAAAGATATGTGAATTTCAATTAGTTGTTGTTTAAAAGGATGATATATAACTAACCTCCGATAGGATTGCTAATAATTAAAAAAAGAAAAAGTATGCCTATTTTTTGTAACTCTAAGGTTTTATCAGCAAATCATATTTCAGATTTATTTTTATTTTTATTCTTAGTTTCCTTGCGTAAGTTACCTGTACATTTGTAAAATGTTTTGACAAAAGTGAAACTAGCGGTTGGTGTGTGCTTAAGATCGTGCTTTTTGTTAATTAGTGATGAGGTTTTCTGAATGTTCTGTATTCACCAAGATAAGTACATGTGTGCAAATAACTAATTTCTTTAGATATTCTTAAATGATTTTATTACCAGTACACAGATGTACTGTTTTCATTTTTGCTGTTTTGAAAAAACAGCAAAAATGCTACAACAATCATATTTTGTATTGCTTAGTACTGTAGTGACTATGAAGTGATGGTTAATATCCAATTGAAAGTTTTTGGTTTTTTTAAATTAATTTATTCTACCAGTATTTAAAAAAAAAAAAGTCAAGGCCCCATCCATCATTTAAACGGTGGCATTTAGTTTACTGCAGGTAGTTTATACGTTTTCAAAAAATGTAAACATGGCAGCCTTAAACAGCAGTATAATTTATATGTTGTTTTTTTTTTACCTTAACAGTGTACATGACCAATTTCAGACATTGCATTAAGGTCAATTTCTGAACAAATACTGGGATTGTGAGATTATTACAGAGTGCTGTCATGCACCACCTTTGCCTATCTACTGCACCATAAAATAAGTTCAGCCTAACTACTCGAGTATTCTACACAAAACAACAAACAAACAAACAAACCAACATAGCACTTCTAAGATATTAAGGAAGCATTCCAGTTGTATTTTGCTCTTTTCCCAACCCCTCAGTTTTTCATTTACAGTATATTATTAACATCCAACTGAGATATAACATTTTAATGGACAAACCAACTTAAAGGTCACTATTAGCGTGATATACAGCTCGACTTAATAATTGGTGACATTAATCATGATGGAAAAAAAAAATGTACAGCCAGTTGCAGAAATTAAGTTGCTATATTTCTTCTCATTAACAACCTTCATGTATTTTCTCACCACTGGGGGAAACTGGGTTTCACTGAGAGTGCAATTTTATGCTGCCCTGCCCACCCATATGTTCTGGGTCAATTAGGAAGACTGAGCCTTGCATAAACATAACCCACTTCCTTTCATTTATATCAAAGCTTTTAAATCATGGCAGATATTGGATGTATCTCTTCGATCTCAGAACTCAGTTAGTGCAAGCTGAGCTATGCCAAGAGCTGCATGCTGGTCTCAGTGGAAGTTATGCAAGCTAATGAAGCCACAGGGCTCTACAAACTCTGAGATGCAAACTAATTGACTTCAGTAGGGCTGGGGCATAGAATGCAGCTATGATCTGTTTGATTGAAAACTACTCAAAGGCATTAATATAAAGCTTGCAAGGTTTCAGGCAGGAAATCTATAGTACAAGTGCCTGCTACATTCATTGATTAATCTACAAGCCTATTACCAGCAAGTTCCAATTAACCTATAAGGTATATATATATATATATATATATATATACTATATATATGCCTATTTTGCAAACTCAGTCTTGCCATGTTTTTGAATTACCACCTCCTCCCCAACCACCACCACCTCACTCCCAGCCTCGTCTGGAGTGGGGGACTATACAATGCTCCTGTGCGTAATCATTTTTGTTCACCGGGATGAACACATTGCATAGATTTATTATTTTATTGTTTGTTTTTAGCAGCTGGCACTGGGATGCTTCAAGGGATGAGGCTGTGCACCAACTATTTTTATTTGTATTCACCCATTGTTTGTGTTCAATGTTTTTGGAAATTTGTAAGATTCTGTATTATAATAAAGGTGGTTATTTAACACAAGATTGTCCAGACTGAAATAATTAAATAAATGTCAAAAGATGCTTTTATATTTCCATCTGGACTTTAGGATTGGGCAGCTTTGGTAATACTGTGTTTGGTAAAAGTATTATTTTATTCATGTCTTTATCTTGCATCACCTTTTAGTACAAGCAGTACTGTTTTTCTCCCTTGTTCAAACCAGATGTGTTAGGTTTCTGCTCACAGAGATAAAGTAAGTAAACTCCAGTTTCCCTTGTCTATGTGTGAAAGGAATTTGTGCAGTGTTTTCTACTGGAACATGCAATGTCTCAGGTTATGCGATATCATGACGACATGATTTGGGAAAATGCTGCTTAGAAAAAACCACCAAGTTTGTGGCAGTAGCTGGTCGGTTTAGGTGTCTGTTAATATAGTTTTTTCCGTATGGTTAAATTTACGATAATAAAATCACGATAAAAATAAATAAAATAAAAGGTATGGCTGTCATTCCATGCGTAGAACATATGGTACAAAAATAACAGCACCGCTTTTGATGTTTAATATTTTATTTGCTGCAAGTAGATTATGGTAAGGTAGTGTTATAAAAACATTCCTATCGGACCCTCAGTGGATGATTTAGTGGGTTGCAAGTTTCAAAACCTATTGGATTAAAACCTGTCGGCAAAGAGTAATAGGCTGTCAGCTGTACATTTATCATTGAGACTCCAATCCTTAATTGATTTGTGCCAGTGCTGACCATTTCATCCATTTGGGTTTGAGATTACTGTACCTATTTGCTATGCCAGATGAAGAGGGAAGGGGTTGTGTAAGATTCAGGATTTTAGTTTATATAATTTAAAGTTACAGTACATGGCATAATTCATGACATAGAGGAAACGAGCTATACAGACTTCTCTGCTGGAGTAATATGTGATGTTAAATATATAAAAAAAGATTATTGTTATCTTTGGCCTAATTTAGTAAACAAAGCAGACAGGATGTTAATTTAAATGCCTCTACCTAAACCAAGATGTTTTCTTGCTAGTTTTAGAACATTTTTTTTTTGTCTCATTGTACTAAAACTTGCTGTGGGTGATGGTCATCAACATAAAACATGAACACAAGGCGAGATGAGAAGCAGTTCATTAACCCTAAGAAATGAATATGCATGCAGAGCCAAAGAGAAGCTTCCGTATGTTAGGTAATAAAATAGTCATGCGGCACATCCTCTCATTGTTCTTTTCTGCAGAACACAACCTTATAAAGTCATACAATAATAATAAAGCTGTGCATCATACTCTCAGACAGAGCAAAACAAAGGTGAGATTAACATTTTGGGAGAATATTGTGTTTATTAAGTCATCAACACATGATAAAATGGAATTTAATTTATTTGAGTTTGTTTCAAGGACTCGGACCAAGACTCAAGACTCGAAGTCAAGGACTCATGACTTGAATGATAGTGACTCGGACTCGGACTCGGACTTCGACTCGGGACTCGAGATTTGAGGACTCGACTTCAAGTCTGATAAATTATATATATATATATTGTAACAGAGCTTCTCTCTTATTTGCCCTTTAAAAACACAGACCCAGACACAGAACTGCACAGTGAAGCACTTTCGTGCACTTTTATTACAAAACAAAAATAAACAAACAAAACAAAAACCTAGCTCTCATTGAGCACTAACTAAACACACAGGAACCTCAACTATAAGGCAGGGCGGCTAAGCCATTTACCTGCTACACAAAACACTCCGTTCTTTCAACTTACACTCTTCCTGTAAACTTTCTTGACTGCTTGGAAGCAGCGCACCCCTTCTGCCTCCTTCTCCTCAGCAGCCTAGAGCAGACTGACTGCTTCTTTTTTATACTCTGCACCTGGCTCTACTTTCCAATCATTGCCAGGTGCCGGTGATAATTAAACAAACACTAAAACAATTACCTTGGCAGGGAGGCTTTACTTCTGTCCCTGCTATAAAACAAAACATTTTTCATATCGCAGGCCCCCTGTCCTGCTACATCCGTTACAATACATATATATATATATATTACTACAAAAGAGCTACAAAAGAACACTATCAACAACAACATTACTCTATGCTATCCTCTATTTATGACCAAGTCTCCCTTATTTATGCAACTAGACACATTATACTGTATATCATACACAGAGCTGATCAATCATACACGAAGTAGCAATGGACATACAGTATTGTATGTCGAGACATCGACCTCTTGGAAACAAGCTGGAGAAAATGCACCCCATCCCATGATCTCAAAACATGTTCCAGTCCCCCATGCAGTGCCACTACCACAGATGCCTCCTTGCTTAGGCCAGTGCTTTGTTATATGTCCCTATGGAGAAAAAACAACACCGTTTTTCTATAAAAGGAGGACTATTCAAAAACCTTTTCGCATTGTACATACAATGTGCTGCCTGTTTAATGGATAAATCCCCAAATTCTATTTGGCATTAAGTGACCCCTACCTTTTGTGTGTACAAGCTTATGATTAATTATAATGCAATGAAAAGGATTTATACTTTTCATAAATGCACCATGAGACATACAGGAACAATGTTTAATATGATACGATTTCCAGAGTAACACTTGTCTTTTTAAAAAGCAAATAGGCCTGCATAAAAAATCCATTAACATTATTACTTATGACTTTATTAAATTTTATAATGGTTAAATCTAGTTTATAAAATATCATTAATTGAAATTAAATAGTCAACCATGTGTTTATTTTCTTGTAAACTGTATATCACTTAAAACAGGCCACATGGGAATCAATAAAACAAAAAATGATAAATTACTGCAATAATACCCAGCTGTTTATAATCAGTTTGATCATTACTGCCTGAGGAGAAACTATTCATGATAATGACACATTTTTTTGAATTATTTATTTGTTACCATTTACTCAGAAACCAGAATCTGCTGGCTTGGTATCTTATTTTGAGAATCAAAAATATTTGACTTTCCTTACACTTTGCTTTGTTGCAACAATTGAATATTAATTGATTCTGTCACTCACAATCAGTAATCATGTTTAACACATGGACTATATTTATTTTGGTGGATGTTTCTGGACTGTGGAGAACACTTTTGCAGCAGCACATTTTACCGTTATAGTACTTTACATCCAGTTCCACAACTTGTAACCTATTTGCATACAACCAGATCTTGAGTAGAATATTTCTGAATGTGTCATTGGTCTTCCACTGTAGTGTGCATTAAAACTGGTTCCTGATTGAGGGATAAAGACTGTGGAACTTATAACATGGCAGAATGTTAATTTACATTCAGCTTGCTTCCATTCAAATGTTTATTTTGATAAGACCAAAAATGGAAGCCTTTATTCAGTAAGACTGAAAATGTTCTTAACTGGAAGTTACAGTACACACATATACAATACAGGGAAGGACAGAAAATAATCACTTTCACACTTTCCAGAATGCTGACAGGCCATATGTCCTGCCTCTTACACATATAATCTGCTTGAAAGAACGTGCTTAAATGGATTCAAGTGGTTGGATCATTACATTGTCTGTGGTTCATTTGCTATATAATCTCATTTAGGGTAAACTCAGTGATTGCTGGTAATGGATATTGATCCGTTGTTTTAGCAATGAAATAACAGCTTCACTTTTAATGAATGTGTAATGGCATCTTTATGGCCAAAGCTGTAAATAGAATATGTCCATTGTTTTAAAGGGTGAAGATGCATCCATACAGCTATTATGGTATCAAGGACAGTGCCATTTAAGGGTGGGGTTTTTATTTTATTTATTCGTTTATTTTTTAAAAGAATTGACTTATTTTTACTTGTTGCAAGGGATGCAACTGCACCCGGGCCCAGCCTTTGTGGGGGCCCAGCCCTGTCATTTCTTTTCCTGTCTAAGCCCACTTTAACAGTACTCGAGTCCTTCCGGAACGCACCAAAACGCATTTTGGAACCTTTTTGAAAATAAATATAAATCTTTTCCAGCAAACTAATTTCGAATTTGACTACACACATGTTAAATTGTATCGAAGAATATCACCGTCGCCTCGTTCACGCTTCCTGAGTGTGGTCACGGACTCACATCAACATCTACATATCTGTAATGTCTGATAAAAAGCGTACTGGGATACTGTCCTAATTTTCTGTCATTAACAAGAAGCCTAAAAACAACTTTGACAGGTAAGTTACATTTCTGTATTTCATATTTCCATACAAGTGTACAATACTGTATTTATTAACAATAAATAAATACAAACAGCAGGGATGTAACTGTTATAGTATGTACACTTTAGCACTGTATGTGCATGTTTGTTATATAAATTCATGAAGGCCTTTTAGTTAATATATGTTTGAAACACTGGTCTTACCATATATATACAGTATATATATATATATATATATATATATATATATATATATATATATATATATATATATATATATATATATAGTGCCAATAGGAAGTATTCACCCCCCTTGGACGTTTTCACAGTTTGTTGTGATACAACCTGAAATCTTGATGCATTTAAATGGGATTTTTTTTTTCCTTTGATTTACACAACCTACTCAACACTTTCAATGCGTGAAAAAACAAGTCTTCATTAGATAAGTATTCACCTCCTTTGCTATGACACTCCTAAATAAGCTCAGGAGCAACCAATTGCCTTCAGAATTCACACAATAAGTTAAATTGAGTCCATCTGTGTGCAATAAAAGTGGTTCACATAATTTCAGATTAAATACACCTGTCTCTGTAAGGTCCCACAGTTGGGTAGTGCATTCAAAGCAAAGATACTACCATGAAGACCAAGGAGCTTTCAAAACAACTCCGGGATAAAGTTGTGGAAAGGCACAGATCAGGGGAGGGGTATAAAAAGATTTCAAAGGTATTGAATATCCCTTGGAGCACAGTCAAGTCGATCACTAAGAAGTGGAAGGTATACGGCACCACCCAGAATCTGCTTAGAGTAGGCCGTCCTCCCAAACTGAGCAGCCGGGTAAGAAGGGCATTGGTCAGAGAAGCCAGCAAGAGGCCAATGACAACTCTGAAAGACCTACAGCGTTCCATGGCTGAGATGGGAGAAACTGTCCATGTGTCAACAATAGCTGAGGTACTCCACAAATCTGGACTGTATGAAAGAGTGGCAAGAAGGAAGCCATTTCTGAAAAAAGCCCATGTAAAATCCCACTTGGAATTTGCAAAAAGGCATGTGGGAGACTGAAAAGATATGGCAAAAGATGAAACAAAAATTGAACTATTTGGCCTAAATGCAAAGCGTTATGTCTGGCGCAAACCCAACACAGCACACCATCCCTACTGTGAAGCATGGTGGTGGCAGCATCATGCTATGGGGATGGTTTTCATTGGCAGGGACTTGGAAGCTTGTCAGGGTAGAGGGCAAAATGGATGGAGCTAAATACAGGAAAACCTGCTTCAGTGTGCAAAAGACCAATACTGGGATGGAGATTCACCTTTCAGCAGGACAATGACCCCAAGCACACAGCCAAAATGACACTGGAGTGGCTTAAAAACAAGAAAGTGAATGTCCTAGAGTGGCCCGGACAAAGCCCGGACTTGAATCCGATTGAGAATCTGTGGCAAAACTTGAAGATTGCTGTCCATCAACAATCCCTATCCAACTTGACAGAGCTTGAACAATTTTGCTAAGAAGAATGGGCGAATATTGCATGATCCAGATGTGCAAACCTGGTAGAGACTAACTCCAAAAGACTCACAGCTGTAATTGCTGCCAAAGGTGGCTCTACGAAGTATTGACTCAGGGGGGTGAATACTTATCTAACCAAGACATTTAATTTTTTATTTTCATTAACTGTTGTTTCACAATAAAAATTCTCTTGCCTCTTCAAAGTCTTGAGTAGGTTATATACACACCGAGCATCAGAAGAAAATTATCACTTATTTTTGCATCAAAAGAAACTTATCACCTATATTTGGAAAAATTTCACTAGATGTGATCGAAAAATGACAAACTCTGTTATAGAGAAGGTGCAGTAACTTTTTATTGTGCTGATTAACAACTGATATCATGACGATGCTGCAAAATGATCTGTCGATCTTGGGCAGGTATTGTGAATCTTTGGTCTCCCAGTTCGTGGCCTGTAGATTGTGTCTGGTTATACCGTCTCGCCAGGTTTGAAATTGCTGGTTGTGAGCACCCAAGATGACGAGCCACAGTACGCTGCCCTTGTCCAGCCTCCAACATTCCGATTTATTTAAAAAAAAAAATAATAAATGTGTTGTAATAGTGATAAGTTTCTTTTAATGCTCGGTATATACAGTATATATATATTTATAGTTTGAATCTGTTTTACAATACATTTTATTGTACTTGTATAGAACGTTTCAGTACCACTGTCAGATGTGATATTATACAGTGTAACACTCAGTGAACCGTGTGTAAATAACTAATTTCGTTGTACCTTCTTTTCCATAGTCTAGAATAACCCTTTTGTCCCTTGAGTGATATGTATTTCTCTACATGAGACCAGCAAGAGTCAAAAAGACATTTGACACGTACAATTTATTAAATAGTAGGCTGTATGACAAGTCATAAGTTATTTAATAATATTCTGAAATGCAAAGAACTGTGCTGTACAATCATACTTAGTACCAAAAATGTAGATCATTTATTATTTGTTTATTTTAGCAGACACCTTTATCCAAGGCGACTTACAGAGACTAGGGTGTGTGAACTATGCATCAGCTGCAGTCACTTACAACTACGTCTCACCTGAAAGATAAGGAGGTTAAGTGACTTGCTCAGGGTCACACAATGAGTCAGTGGCTGAGGTGGGATTTGAACCGGGGACCTTCTGGTTACAAGCCCTTTTCTTTAACCACTGGACCACACAGCCTCCTATCATTTCCTTAGGAAAATAACGTTGACATCTTCATGGAGAAGTGGTGTGAGCTATTGCCCATAGTAACTGAAAAATAGCCAATTAATATCTAGGTGTGGGGAAAACTAAGTCTGTGATTGCACCCACATGTTAGAGTATAAAATTATCAAACAAACACATTTTATTTGTTCTGGAGCCTAAAAAGAATAAAAATCTTCCCAGTGCTATGCTGCTGGATATCATCAAGTGAAGGCTTCTGTAAGTAACACAACTTCACGAGACAGGAGCAAAAGCTGCGTGGAGGAAGAACCTGGGGAATTGAGAATAGAAGTGCTTTGTGAGTTAGGAATGAGTGGTAGAGGAGGCGTGAGCTGGCTCACAGAGAGCCGCCCTCGCGAAGGTGAGACCAAACCGATCGGCCTTCAAGGCTGGAAAGCAATCGATGCTTCCCCCGAAGAGGTGAGAGAATGGGAAAATGAAAGGGAGTTAGGATAGATTTGGCCAATGTGGCTTGGCCTCTAAGATTGAGAACTGAGCTTCACTTATCCCCAGAGTGAGACTGTTGCAAAGGTGGAGCAGCAGTTGCAGAGATGGAGCGTCATAGTGGAGTAGGAAGGTGTAGTGCAGGAGGAGGGGAGGATGGTGGAAAACAAAAAAACCTAAGACAGAGAACAATGGCATTACTTGGGGTTTAAATAGTGAGATCGGCAGATATTATTGGCAGGACAGAATGGGGGAGGAGCCCTAGCTACAATAATATATACCTATGCTTGTGGCTATAAGATAAAGTAACACACTTTAGGATGTTATTTAAAGATATGATAGGCAGTATTAATTACTATTTTGCATATACAAATCTATCTATATATAATTGAATGTATTTATTTGTATGTATTTACTAGGCTGAAGTCCTGATAAAATATACAACCTGTTCTTTTTTAAATTATTGTTGTTTCTCTTATTATCTTTTAATACTTACTATTTTTATTTAGTTTATATTTTAAAATGTTTATTGTTTGTTATTATTTGTTCATTGTATTGAATGTTTTAATGTTAAGCGCTTTGTGAAGGTGGTCCATCTTGAAAGGCGCTATACAAAATCAAATTTGATTGATTATATTCACTTTTGTAAATTCTACATGCAGGCACTGTGGCAATTCTTGTTCAATAAACTAACTTACTAATTAAAAAGCTAGTTTAGTGAATAATAATTGCTACAGTGCCTGCATGCCTACTTGAATGAATGCCGAATTCTCTATAAATCTGAAGGTAATAAAGGGAGCTCACACTAATTATGTTGAAATACTTTTTGTCTCAAATATACCAGTGTTGATTCTTCTGCATTGTATGTGGATATTCAGTGTCTACATTAAATTCATTGTAACACGTTTTATTCATGTTCTAGATTCAGAACATTTCAGTTTTGCCCTGGTATTTGTAATGTTAATTCTGTTACATTGCTGACTGAAATATTTTATAATAAATTGGTATAATTTGTACTGCACACTACTGTTTAATATAATTGTGGGACACTGTGTCTTTAAGGTTTTTTTTTTTTTCCAAAATGTATTTGATTATACGTTGTTCTAGTGTACAGATTAATTAGTACCATTTCCACTTATCATTTCGAACTCTTGGCTTTTCCCCATAATCACACAGTTCTAAAGGCTTCTGTAATGCACTGAAAAGTATAAGTGCAGTATAAGTGCAGAATGGTGAAAAAATACACTGTGAAATTGCAATAGCTTCTGTGAGTCTTTGCCACAGTAACCTGACTATTAACATTCACATCATGTCCTTCTAATCCAGCCAGCTGCTTCCTAAAGTAACTGCTTCCAGAGACTATCACTAACCGCAGGTTGATTCTGAGGCGTAACGCACATAAGTATCAATAACACAAACCTTTTAAAACCTCTTCTAAAAGCTGAAACTATACGCTAAGCATAGTGTCTTGAGATATTCAGAAGAACTGTGCCTTCCAGATAAACCCAAAGAAAACAAAAAGAGAGCGAAGTGCGGAAAAATGGGACGGAATGTCAATGAGACATGGTTGGGGTTTGGTGGGGGAATCTGTTGAATCGATCAAATGCAAGGGAAAGGGGATCGGGACCCAGTGTGACCTGCAGGGGCAGGTTACTGAGGCCGCAAGTGCTGAGGCTACTGTGACCCCGCTCGATATACCAAAATTCTTGGACCGAGATGTGGACCTAGCACTGGAACAAAAAAATGACCCAACGCTGGCCTACATCTGGGGGCAGGTTCGGTCTATCGAGGGGAAGGAGGTTGAAGACAATCGGCCGCTTACATATCCTCATCACATTATTGTTGAGCACTTACTGTATAGAGTATCCCAAGCCACGAGCACAAGCCAGACTGTAACACCATTATTCGTTCTGGCACTTCCCTTTTGTGCTATAAGTCATTAGATCTTTGATAGACCCAGATTCAGTTAAAATGTTTTTGCCCACTAATGATGGGAATGGGAATGTAGAGATGGGAGCCCAGCTAACAACATACATGTCAACCCCTAAGTGTTCATACCAATGAGACCCCTGCTGAAAAACCTTGGGATCTTGGGATTGATGAAAAACCTTAACCAGACCGCTGAAATAAAAATATTGATTGAAATAATATAATATACTCTTTGTCAATAATTATAGTAATACTGTATATACGCCTTTCAAATAGATCGGTAAAAACAGTAGAAAATATTATTAGCAGTCAATGAAAGCACCTGCTGGAAGGAGTCAAACTTGGCAGGCTCTTATCATAAGGCCTTGTTAACATATTCCAGTTTTATGAGAAAAAGTAGCTGCTTTCGTTGCTTTACTTTCATTACTTCATGTCTCATATTAATCAACACAAAAAAATTGACAAAAGGCTAGAATGTCTTAAAACGTGCTTCAACAGGATTTTGTATGAACAGAGAAAGGGGTCAGACTTAATTCAGTAAAATAATATTATACTGAAGTAACTGAATTAGAAATACATGTTATAAAATAATTTAAAGTTAAACGGTTATACAAATAATATTATTGTTGAAAGAACATATTACAGTTAAAAATGATAGAAGTTCAGTACTAACTGACACTGTCAGAATATTGTAATAATTGTACTGTGTTTTAAAGAATATAAAACCAGCATAAATAATATAACAGGTTACAGGTTTGTTAATAGGTTTGAACTAAGAAAACTGAACAAGTGTTCGAAAAAAAAGCTTGTCTATGTGCCTTTGTCATTAGTGCACATACAGTCTTGGAAGCCGGTCAGACTATTGCACGTGGAAGCCTGTAACCTAGCAAAAACAAAAAGGTAACCCTTTTTAGACAGAACGATATTTGAAACTAAAAAGACCTATTTGATTTTATTTGATATTGTTGTTACCAAGCATAGAGGTTTTAAATAAAGTATTCTGATCTAATAGAGTGACGTAACTCTCTGAAGAGAAATAATATGTTTTAATTATTTTGATCTAATAATAGGGTTACCATATGGCTCCAGATTAACCGGACACTTTGAGACAGAACAGGATTTCAAAATTCCCCCTAAACTGAAAGTGATTCACATATAAATGAGCTCCACCTTTTCTGAGATTAATCCTGCTGTGGTGGAATTGCTTGAGCGCAGCAAACAAGTCACACTGATCAGCTGCTTCTGATCAGATCTTAATGAACGAATAGCTAATCTATCGATAGAGCAACGAGATGACGATGCTTTGGTTGTATTTGCAGAATAATACGGGCGATTAAATTTTAACAAACAGAAAAAAATAGCGACTGGCTGCAATTCATTCTTAGTATAATACAATTATTTGACACGCATGCGGGTATTTAAGCACCATTCTTAATTGTAGCTAAGGATGGTTCATTTACACCTTCATTTATTTCAATTTAGGGCCAAGTTTGAAATCCCGTTCTGTCTCACAGCGTCCGGTTAATCCAGAAACATGGTAACCCTATCTAATAAGAAACATGATATTTAAACTAACAAGTGTTTTTGCTTGTTATGGCTCTACTGTAATACAAATAGACTGTAAAAGCAAGAGCGAGCATTTAATTTAACCAATTTAAGAATTAGTTCAGTTTCTTTCTCCAACTAAACAAAAAATCTTTTAGACATTACAATATCCATTAAATTAAAGAATATAAATGTTTAGTTTATATAAAGGGTTTAGTGCAATAAAAAAAACAGGAACTGTTTGGTTGGAATATTAGACAAATAGTGTAAACTGTATTCAATAATTTTAGTACACAATAAATCTACAGAAAAATAGCCTTGCCCTTATCTGCTTGCAAGCAGAGCGGTGCTAGATATGGAAGGTTCTTTTTGGCAGTCAGAATGAGATTTACTTGTTTTGAATCCAAGGTCTTTCTGTGATAAGAAAACCTGGCAGTCGTACCGAGTATTCCACGAATTAGGGGAATTGTGTCCCGTATCAGTTCTTATCAAATAAGTAGCGACTTTCTTTGGGAGAAAACTGACTTCATGCTGTTCATTTGGAGAAGTGCTTACAATGGTGTTTCATATTAATCAAAACTTAAAAGTCTTGGCAAGAAAACAGGGTGTCTGAATCCTGCTTGAGCAGGCAACTTTTATACATGTTCATTATAGTTTAAAATTAAAATAAAAATAGTCTTTGTCCTATACTTTGTTAACGCACATTTGTATATGAAGTTAAACTGGCCCACTGACAACACACTGAAAAGCTAACATAATATGTGGCTAGTAGGGACATATATTTTTGACTCAGCTAAATATAATCAAATAGAGCTGGTGTTACATATTAAACACATCTCTCATATATACACATATACTTGTATTATATTATAGCAAGGATTCTGTGAACTTTGGTCCACCTGACTTTTTAGGAAAAGGAGGAGTTGGAAAAAGAGTGCGATGAAATCATGTTCCAATATTTTTTGACAAGAAGTTATATCCAATCAGTTTTGAAAAAGGAGTTGTCCAGATCCTTCTAGAATGTATAATTAACTTAAAGATAAAAAATGTCAAGGCCGAGTGATGATTATGATTTCCATTACATGAGAGTAGATGTTAAAACTTCATGCTGATCTGAACTCGGCTCTCGCCAAGATAAGCACCAACTAAGACGTAGCTTTACAGTAAACTAATGTGATCCATCTGTGTCTCCATCCATTTGTGTTTCCTTCCATATGATGATGTAGATATCCTTCTGCCTGGTGTTGATGGCTGAAGTGTAATGCTGGCTCCAGGGATCAGCTTATTTGCCTCCCTGGCGCATCAGCACAACAGCTGCAATGCTGGCTCCGGGGATCAACCACAGTGCGGTCTCCCCAGCGCATCAGCATGACAACCGTCTGGATTGAGCTAAGTAGGGTACATCTCTGGGGTCTTCAAGTGGGCACCTTCTATCCTCTGTGTTTCGTCGACTAGCCCACGACACATCAAGAGGGCTTGACGGTGATTCTGGCGTCCCAGCATCAGCCCCCTCCGTCCCCCACTCAACTCAGCCCAGCTTACTTACCCGTATATCAGCGTTTCTTTCTTTCTATTGTGCTTGAGATCTCCAACCAGAATCTTTCCGTCTCAACCACAACCAGTTGCTGCTCCTCTCTGCTGCTTCAGATAAGTTCTTCACTGTGCGACGCAACTCTTGGCCACTGAATCTGATGTCCCTGAGGGTTGTAGAGTGTGCCACAAATCCTCGACAACCCACCTCCACTGGGTAAACCTGGACTCTCCATCCTCGCTGTTCCGCTTCAGCGGCTAGTTGAGCATACTGCAGTTTCTTCCTCTCATATACCTCATCTAGCATCCTCCCATGACACTGTTAACTCTACCAGGTGAACTAGATTTACTTGGGACTTCTGATGTATTCAATGGAGGGAAAATCTTATAAAAGCCCAGAGCAAGACCCAATTCAATACCATTCAACTTGATCTTGCAAGCTGATGTGGTCCATGCTGTGAGGGTCTCTGAAAAATGGATTGCTGTTTGGTCTATGTCTTTTGAAAACAGTTCTCATTTTTCAATATATCCTACACTACACTTCCATATACTGGAAGGTAAGCATATATTTGAATTTAATATCTCTTATATTGATGCATTGCTATAAGGTATAGAAAATATGTTTTAGTCTTAAGAGCACAATAGAAACATCAATAGAAACATCAAAATACAGAACTGTTTACTTTACCTTTACAAGAAAGGAGAACTGCATCTTTGCCATAACCCACTATTTTCTTTAATGACGCTTAAACCTGTGTCAGAATCTCGAGACACTTTAAGGAAAGTCAGGTATTGTAACTCACCTCTCTAAACTGCAATGTATTCAGTAAAGTGAGTGTGAATTGTGCGAACTGTCGCTAAATGATTTGAATTTTTTTACTTAGTTGTTACCAAAAGCACACACATAACTGCGAGGATCGTTTCCATCAATCAGACCTATACAGCAGCTGATTGGATTTCTCAGTCTCTGACTGGGCGGGACTGTGTGAAGCAAGAAATATTAAACAAATAGAAACTTTACCTGCTGTCACAAGGTTAAATGAAAGCGTGCAGGTGAGTGCATAGTTATCTATAATAATGGTGTTGCACTGTTTTGATAGATATTGTTTACTGTATAAAAAGGTATGTTTGCATTCAGCAGCTGCATGATGTGTTTAGTGCGTGCACCACCAGTAATAGGGAGTTGAGAGCCTCGACAGAGTTCATAAAATGTGTTCTTGTTATTAAATACAAAAGTTATGTTCAATACTGGATTTGTGTCTTTTATTTAAAGAAGAACCGCACACATTGGAGGGATATATTAAAATGGATGGGCGTCTGGGAGGATATCGGATTCGGATTCGGTTCACCGAATCCCATCCGAACCCTGCTCAAAAAGTAGGTATTCGGGCCGAATCTGAAACCGAATCCTAGATTCGGTGCATCCCTAATTATTACTAATACTTTTATTATTATTATTATTATTATTATTTATTTCTTAGCAGACGCCCTTATCCAGGGCGACTTACAATGGTTACAAGATATCACATTATTTTTACATACAATTACCCATTTATACAGTTGGGTTTTTACTGGAGCAATCTAGGTAAAGTACCTTGCTCAAGGGTACAGCAGCAGTGTCCCCACCAGGGATTGAACCCACGACCCTCCGGTCAAGAGTCCAGAGCCCTAACCACTACTCCACACTGCTGCCTTCTCACTGAGAGATACTTCCTTCTCACTGAGAGATTTTCGCTGATTTACAAACACTGTTGACATTTTGTAGGTTCAGTAATTCAAGTTTAAAGTTGCAGAACATACCGGTACAGGAGGCTGAACTCTGACCAGACAGGAAGTTCCGGGTCGGGTGGCCATCTTGGCCGAAGTTGGAACCATGCGGCCGCTGAGTCCCATCATTGCTATCAGCTGTGCTGTGCTCGTCGATTGGCTGACGTGGGCAGCATGCTGGTTGCAAGGGCGGGACGCGGCAGTATTTAGGCAGCGTGGTTTTGCCATTCGGTCTCCCTTTCCTGAACTGAAAACACGGAAGAGACGCGCTGTGCTTTGTTGTTTTGCTTTTACAAACCTGCTGTAATTCACAGAATCCTGAAGCTTTGGAAAACCTTGGTGGATTACCACAGTGGGAAAAACCCAGGACTAGTCGTTATTCCTTGGAAGGGAGCCAAGAGGCGGTGAGAGGAAACCCACTGCAGTAGCACGGAGAAACCCTGTGCTTCCTTTGTTGTTGTTTTTGTAACCGCAATGTTTTTGTTTACTCTTTTTATTTGAAACCTGACTTTACCATTGCTGGTATTCCAGGTGGTTTTCTTGTTTGTTTTCTGCAATACTGGACTGTTTATTTTCATTGTGTGTTAAAATAAAATCCTGTCCAGATACCATTGTTGGTACAGGGCTCCAGGACTAAACATCACTCACGGCTCCTGTGTGCTGTCATTTCTGGTCCTTCCCTAAGCTCCGCCCACTACCCTCCCACAGTGTCGTACAGAATCATGCGAATAAGATGGAGTGAAAAACCTGAAATAGCAATTTAGACAGCAGCTAATAACAAATATCAGGCTTAAAGAGCATTGAAAGCAAGAGAGAACAAGTTGGTCTTGAAAGTTGATTTGAAGCGAGCGACTGTGGGAGCTACACGCACTAAACTTATTTACTTATGTCTGTTTATAGCTAATGACAGTTTAGAAAAGGATTTTGGTCCCACTCTCAAACCACCAGCTACAGGTAATATTCTGATGGGAGAACAGTTTACTAGTTAGTGGAAAAGTTTGGTGACGTTTTTTCTGACTTGCCCGGTAGAACTAATATTCAACATGATATTACTTCTCCAGCAGGTGTTAAATTTCGAAAGAGACCGTACCGAATCCTGGAAAGCCGCAGGGGTCCCTTTCGCAAGGAGGTAGGGGATAAGCTCAGGCTTGGAATCACTGAACCTCCCCAGAGCGAGTGGAACAGTCCGATTGTAATGGTGCCCAAGAAGGATGGCTCATCCATGCCCCGAGTGGATGAGCTCCTTGACTGACTGGGACAGGCGCGGTTGATCTCGACTTTGGACCTGACGAAGGGATACTGGCAGATTCCACTTATTCAGAGTTCACAAGAGAAAACTGCTTTCTGCACCCCAGATGGCTTATTCTATTTTCTGACCATGCCCTTTGGGTTACATGGAGCCCCAGCCACCTTTCAGAGACTGATGGACCAGGTCCTGGCTCCCCGTCATCAGTATGCCAACGCATACATTGATGATGTGGTGATTTTCAGCTCCACCTGGAAGGAGCATATTGCTAGACTTTCGGCCATCTTGCAGTCTCTGAGGGAGGTGGGGCTGACGGCTAATCTGGGGAAATGTGCATTTGGCATACAAGAGCATCAATATCTTGGCTTCATTATGGGTAATGGGCGGATAAATCCGATCCCTGAAAAGTCCAAGCTTTGGTGGAAATGGCGATCCTGAAAACCAAGTCTCAGTTGAGATCACTATTGGGGTTAGCCGGCTATTATCGCTGTTTTATGCCCGAGTATGCCACCATAGTCAACCCCCTGGTCGATCTCACCAGGAAGACTTGATATGATTAAGGAGATACTCTGCCAGTCCCCTGCTCTTATTTCACCAGATTTCAGCAAGGAGTTCATCCTCCAGACTGATGCCTCCCAGATTGGTCTGGGGGCGGTTCTGTCCCAGCAAGTTGACGGAGTAGAACACCCTATCATTTATGAGCAAAAAAATGGCTCCTAGGGAGATTAACTAACTCCGCCATTGAGAAGGAGTTTTTAGCCAGAAGTCGGCCGTCTTGGAGGAAGCGCATAGCTGCATTTACACTAAACAAATCCCTTGCGATCGGCTCCAGGGCAGGGCTTGGAGACAGCCGGGCGCCAAGTTGATTGCAGGGAGGAGTTGGGGAGTACAAAGGGGGATCCAGCTACGTGAGTACGGCCCCTTACGCTGATGGTACTAACGTGCCGGAGCACTGAGTGTGTTTTGGTTTCATTTTGTTTGTGTTGCAGAGGATTAGGCATCGGGAGCTGCAGCCACGGAGCCAGCATTTAATCCCAGAGCACTACTCGCACTGCACAGCACAGGGACACCACAGAGACAACACAGAGATAGCACAACCCTGCATCACTGGTACAGGAGCACTTGCATTGTGCTCAAAGGTGGACGACTGTAACGTGGCTTAAAATATATTATTGTATGGGACTGCAACCCCCCCCCCCCCCGTGTTTTACTTCTCCTATACCATTGCTGGTATAGGAGTGGTTGTTATTATTTTGATTATTTAATAAACATGGGTCATTTATGGAATATAACAACTGTTTGGACATTGAAATGATTACACCACTCACATCCTGGTCACAGTCTATGAATTACTTTGATAAAAGTGAGATTTCAATAGGCAAAAGTTTGGTGACGTTTTTTCTGACTTGCCCGGTAGAACTAATATTCAACATGATATTACTTCTCCAGCAGGTGTTAAATTTCGAAAGAGACCGTACCGAATCCTGGAAAGCCGCAGGGGTCCCTTTCGCAAGGAGGTAGGGGATAAGCTCAGGCTTGGAATCACTGAACCTCCCCAGAGCGAGTGGAACAGTCCGATTGTAATGGTGCCCAAGAAGGATGGCTCATCCACGCCCCGAGTGGATGAGCTCCTTGACTGACTGGGACAGGCGCGGTTGATCTCGACTTTGGACCTGACGAAGGGATACTGGCAGATTCCACTTATTCAGAGTTCACAAGAGAAAACTGCTTTCTGCACCCCAGATGGCTTATTCTATTTTCTGACCATGCCCTTTGGGTTACATGGAGCCCCAGCCACCTTTCAGAGACTGATGGACCAGGTCCTGGCTCCCCGTCATCAGTATGCCAACGCATACATTGATGATGTGGTGATTTTCAGCTCCACCTGGAAGGAGCATATTGCTAGACTTTCGGCCATCTTGCAGTCTCTGAGGGAGGTGGGGCTGACGGCTAATCTGGGGAAATGTGCATTTGGCATACAAGAGCATCAATATCTTGGCTTCATTATGGGTAATGGGCGGATAAATCCGATCCCTGAAAAGTCCAAGCTTTGGTGGAAATGGCGATCCTGAAAACCAAGTCTCAGTTGAGATCACTATTGGGGTTAGCCGGCTATTATCGCTGTTTTATGCCCGAGTATGCCACCATAGTCAACCCCCTGGTCGATCTCACCAGGAAGACTTGATATGATTAAGGAGATACTCTGCCAGTCCCCTGCTCTTATTTCACCAGATTTCAGCAAGGAGTTCATCCTCCAGACTGATGCCTCCCAGATTGGTCTGGGGGCGGTTCTGTCCCAGCAAGTTGACGGAGTAGAACACCCTATCATTTATGAGCAAAAAAATGGCTCCTAGGGAGATTAACTAACTCCGCCATTGAGAAGGAGTTTTTAGCCAGAAGTCGGCCGTCTTGGAGGAAGCGCATAGCTGCATTTACACTAAACAAATCCCTTGCGATCGGCTCCAGGGCAGGGCTTGGAGACAGCCGGGCGCCAAGTTGATTGCAGGGAGGAGTTGGGGAGTACAAAGGGGGATCCAGCTACGTGAGTACGGCCCCTTATGCTGATGGTACTAACGTGCCGGAGCACTGAGTGTGTTTTGGTTTCATTTTGTTTGTGTTGCAGAGGATTAGGCATCGGGAGCTGCAGCCACGGAGCCAGCATTTAACCCCAGAGCACTACTCGCACTGCACAGCACAGGGACACCACAGAGACAACACAGAGATAGCACAACCCTGCATCACTGGTACAGGAGCACTTGCATTGTGCTCAAAGGTGGACGACTGTAACGTGGCTTAAAATATATTATTGTATGGGACTGCAACCCCCCCCCCCCCCCCCGTGTTTTACTTCTCCTATACCATTGCTGGTATAGGAGTGGTTGTTATTATTTTGATTATTTAATAAACATGGGTCATTTATGGAATATAACAACTGTTTGGACATTGAAATGATTACACCACTCACATCCTGGTCACAGTCTATGAATTACTTTGATAAAAGTGAGATTTCAATAGGCAATGGCATGTTTTATTTTTAATTGGTTGTCACCAAAATGTATGAGTTTTGTATGAAATGGTATGTTACATTGAATAACCAGAGTATTCATATTGCATTATTTTGCCTTAAATGCCTAATTGCCACTGGTTATTTGCCCTAGTTAGCAGTCTACACCTACTTTATATATTTCTTTACTTGATTAAGGTGGGGGGGGATTAACCATTTAACTGTCTAGTCCAGAAAACTGTTATTGGAATCAAACATATTTGAGCAGTATACCACTTTGCTTGCTTTTGCTGTTTGTTTGTCCCCACATACCTTGGCTGACTGTATACAGGGTTCATACGGACTTGGTACGTTTGAGTCCTTGTAACATGTGTCAGACAAGTTAGTAGTTGGCAGTGCAGTGTAATCTGACTCTACCTGGCACCCCAATAATTGACTCCATTACAAGATGATCTAAAAAAGTCTCTCAAAAGCCACCAGGGTATTGTTTGTAGCCACAGCAGACAGCCAACAGCTTTGATAAAATTAACAATAATTTACAGTATATTTAATTCAGTCCATTTCATTGCTGTTGCCATGGTTAGAGCTTGCACCCTGATTCCTCCTATTGTTCCTTTCTATTAGCTAGCTATAATTCAGTATTGCAGTATTATTGGAGACCACACTGAGGTATAACGTCATGGTCTAGCACACATGACAATTGAAAAATATTTTTTGTTTTCACATTGATAGTGTACTTACAATATATGGTGCATAGATTCAAGGTTAAAAGAAGAAAACTTCAGGGAACTCTTGAGACACCATGGAAACATAATACACTGGAATAAATACTGTCAAATATGTGTGCTTCAGGGGCCTTGAACAAGACCTAGGAAATGTCCTTAAAACCTCTGCTATCAAGTTAACATTCACATTTCTTTTTTTATTTATTTTTTTGACAAAACATTATAAATCAAAGTAAAAAGAAATAAATGATTTAAAGCTTTTGTTGAAAAAAAAATGAAACCAGCTAGCTTTTATTGGATTTGCTGCCCTCCAACACCAGAGATTTATTGCAAGGTCAAACAGATGCCTATTACACTTTATTTGTAAAATAATGTTACAGAAACAAACAATTTAAAATGTGGTTCTGTATAGAGATTAGATTGCTTAGTAGTAGTTAAAGATTAATGACATGGTGGCATTTTAGATATTCCCTAATTTAATTAATCATCTATAACAAATCTGCTACTATGAATTGTTCTCTCCTTTTTATATGAGGTTCTTCCAATTTCTTGACTAGAAGCCAAATACATTAAGTGTATCTCCCTACACTGTAATTGCTTGTATCATGTGATTACATAGTAATGACATTGTAAATACACAAGTGTATGTGCAAATACAGTGTAATTAACATCAATATGAGTAATTATGATTTTATTAGAGTGCAGTTACAGACAATTAACGCATAGTTTTATCATACCCAGCAATCGAGATGTTTATTCAGATTCCTAGTTTCTATGTTACAGTTTAGGGTTAAACACTAATTGTTTAATTGGTTCTTGCAACAGCTAAAAACACAGCTATCTAACTCTGTATTAATCCTACTGATGTGTTTTCCCCAGCTGGTATTTATTGTCTCACTTATTAAAATGACTGCATACAACAAAAATACAGTGGCATAAGTGATGTAAAGATTCAGGTTTATACATTTTAATTGCAACAATACAAAGCATACAGCAGGCTGTAACAGTGAGCAGCTAGAATGTTTTAAAAGTCACAGTGTGTTCAGTAACACTTTAATATACCCTTTGGGTCCTTCATAGTTCTAAAATTCCTCAACTGTTATCAGGTTTCAGGCTTGAGATTGATTTTAGCAGTCTACCAGATTGCTAAAGATAGAAAGGAAAGAACAGTTTTATAATAGGGTCTGGGAAAGAGAGAGTGTGAACTGAAACTGACAGGGGCCCCGCTGTGTGTCTTTGAGGGTTTGATTTTATTTTTGGGATGTGTGAACGTTCAGCCACATGTTTGTTTTTAGGGCCTTGCAGCATCTATTTATCAAATTAAACCACAAAATTATATTTTCAGGGTTATATCAAAACTGCATCGGGAACCTTGACATTGGTGTTAGACTTATTATGGTTGCTATATTGCAATCATGTAATTATTTGGTCTGCATATAATATGAAAAAAGTAAAAGTAAACTTTAAACTGTTTTGCCTTTGTCAGACAAAAGGCAGAGCTATAGCAACCTTTAAAATTATACATACAAAAATTAGTGTTTGTTCTATGATTCTTATGGTCATGGTAGTTAATAAAAAAATTAACTAGTTAACACTTTGAGGCATCAATGTTACAAAGTTGCCACCTGCACACTTTCTAAGTCTCATGTTTGTAGATGTTCTACAAATAAAAGCATGCTAAACCAGCAGTGGTGAAAAGTAACTAGACCTGATTGATGTTTGTCACTAACAGGAGGATTGATTCTGTAAACAGGTACAATATATGGACTGTATGTGTTATAAAAACACTTCATGCTAAATGTGTGTGTTACCTTGACATAAAGCTCTGACCTATGTAAATGCTGGATTGGTGTTATTAGTTGCTGTTTCTTTTATTGTACCAGTAAGGAGCATAATCACTGAATTATGGCAACATAATAAATAATAAACTGTGTTTCCTCCAAAGATTTGTCCTCCATGACACATTACTACAGGGGTAGTGTTACCTGCGCGGGTCGTCACTGATAATAAGACACAGCATTGGGTGTTGACACGCCGCACAGATTTAATAAACAACACACGGCCGACATTAGGGTACCAACAGTGGTAGCCCTAGTGCTGGATTTAATAAAGACAAAACAAAACAAAGCTAAGAAATACAAGTTTGCCCACAGATGGCGAGTGCTAGTCCCACTAAAAGTAACGTCCTGCTCCAGGAACCTACAACACAAACTAACCCTCACTATACTGGGGTGGGATTCACAATTCCCTAAAACTAACCTATTTATGTTGCTCCCCGGAGTCCTGGTATACACACGGTGACTCCGGCTCCTTCCGACAGCCCCATCTGGGAGGGGAAGGTCCCGTGCAGTATTCCTCTAGTTCTTTCCCTCTGGAGCAGACACTCTCCTCTGTGATAATTTGGGAACTCGCCACAGCTCACATCTGTGGGCTACGGCCTTGCAACAGCCATGAGCTATGGCACTGACGCTTTTTGAGCTGCGCGCAGGTTCCCCAGGCACACCACCTAGCCAATCAGGACCTTCCAATCAGCTCAGTACCAGCCAAGCCTCCCTGTTCAATTGGTTGCCGGGCAACACGTCTCCCGTTTGCCAAGTCCCAGCTGCTTCTGTAGAGGCACATATATGCACAAGAACCAGCAACAGGGTCCTCCCTGTCACATACATAAACAAAAGTTATGTTGGATATACTGTGTGAGGGAGGCAGCACCTGTGTTGAAAACTGGAAGAAAGTGGGCAGCAAAGGAAGCTGTGGAAGATGCAAAGGCTGCCATTCGTATCAATGATATTATGGGGCAAGTACAGCACGGAAGAGGAGGCCTTGGTCTCAGTTCAGCTCCTCCTACAAGGCACAAAGTAGCCCCAGCTCAACGGAGGAAGCTGGTATTCAACAAAGTGCAAAAGCAGGAGGAGAGGATGAGGTGTGTAAAGGCAGTTTCCCAGGCCAAGCAGGGAGAATGGACGAGATGGGACAGTGTGGAACAATGCAAGATCAGCTGGCGAGATCTATGGACAATGGAACAGAGCAGGATCGGTTTCCTCATCAGGTCAACATATGATGATGTTGTCCCATCATCACAGAACCTTAATCTATGGGTAGGAGAGGATCCGTGGGGTCCTTTGTGCTCATTGCCAGTGACATTAAGACACATTTTGACAGGATGCAAGGTGGGTCTTAGCCAAGGACAGTTTACTTGGTGTCATGACCAGGTTCTGCCTTAGTATTGGAAGACAAGCGCAGCATGACCAACAGGTTGCCACCAATGTCAGCAATATATGACACATGAAGAACAACATTCCTCCATCCAGAGGAGCAACCTCCAAGAAAAGGTATTAAAAACAAACCTCATCTAGGACAACCAGAAGCTGCTACTGGAAAATGCTGGCAGATGTTGGACAACGGCTTATTTTCCCACCTGAGATTGCCACCACTAACCTTCAACCAGATATTGTCTTGTGGTCTGGATCAGCACGTCTTGTTCACCTGCTAGAATGTTCCATGGGAGGATGCTGTGGATGAGGCGTATGAGAGGAAGAAACTACAGTACACTCAACTAGCTGCTGAAACGGAAGGATGGAGAGCCCAGGTGTACCCAGTGGAGGTGGGTTGTCGAGGATTTGTGGCACATTCCATAACCCGGTTTGCCCACTTGAAGACCCAGAGAAGTAAACCACTCAGCTCAGTCCAGACGGTTGTCATGCTGATGCGCCAGGGAGGCCGCACTGTGGTTGTTCCCTGGAGCCAGCATTGCAGCCGTTGTGTGTGCTGATGTGCCAGGGAGGTAAAATAGGCTGATTCCTGGAGCCAACATTACACTTCAGCCATCAATACCAAGCAGAAGGATATCTACATCATCAGATGGAAGGAAACACAGATGGATCACATTAGTTAACAGTGAAAAAAAGGAATGTCAGCATGAAGTTTTAACACCTACTCTCATGTACTGGAAATCATAGCTACCTTGACTTTGTCCATTTAAGCATACAAATAGTAGAAGCAGAAAATATAAGTTTATGTTTTTTTTAGGGCTGGGACGATGGTGGTTTTTCTATCATCGATGCATTGTTTTCAAAAAGAGATGATGCATTGGTGCATCATTTGTTTTCCGTAGCGCAAAACAAAACATACGATAGTGTAGAGAATAACAAAACACATGTTTTCAGATATCCAAGGAAGGTAAGCATGAAAATTAAATGTTTCTGAAGTTTATCTTTCTATTTTTAGAGTAAAATAAATCTCATACATTTCATATTTTCTAATATAAATCAAACTATGCCCAGCGAGTTTCTCACAAATGGTTCAAATGATTTAAATGTTTTGTCTTGACTGACAGCAACCGGGTTAGAAAAAAATTAGGGCTGTCACTCGATTACAATTTTTGATCGGCAGCAGACATTGAGTATCGCTCTGGACGTTGTAGAAAATGTAAGAAGTGTGTGTGTAGCAACTACAACAAACCAGATACGAACTGACGCGAGAAGCCTTCTTGCACACATTCTTTTTCAGCAGGGGATGTTGAGAAATGGAGTTCAAAATGCCCAGCCAAAAAAAACTGCACAATTAAATTGTAAAAAAAAAGATTTAGTTGATTAATCAGTCCGATTAATCTGTTAATCGGAGCAGCCCTAAAAAAATCCTTTGCAACAAAATCCAATCAAGAGAGAACACTAACCAATTCAACTTTAACAAATGTAACTTTTCACAAGTTCAACTTATTTTACAAAGTCCTTAATCAGCCTCCTGACCCTCCCTTATCAGATTGAGAGCTACTCTATCCCTCCCCTAAAGATATCGGCGAGTGACTGTTTTTTAAACTATTTACCGCACAATAGGCCAGTCTGTCCTCCGAGGAAAATAATGTAACAAAACTCGTAACAAGCAACACTTATCCAATGTGTTTAGATAGGTGGCATCCACATTCTCCGGTTTCAAAGAAGAATGGACTTTGTTAACTATCATCCCGCCTTGCTGAACACCCGTTCACTTGGTGCCAGTGTTGCCAGGATACTTCACAACCACATTGCCAAGGCTGTTAGTTTTGGAAAAGCGTGTCTGGTTATATTTCAGTAACATTTGATGGCATTTCAGAGGTATATGTCATCACCTCTTGTCTGAAAATGAGGTGTGTGTAGGTGTGTGTCGGTTTGGGGTTTTGAAAAAATAGTTAAATAAAGGAAGCGAAGGCAGGGAACTAGAGTACAGTTTTACATAATTTAATTTTGTCCTAATAAAACTGATTCATGAAACAACGTGTGTTTTCACGTTATTCATTTTGTTTTGATCCATTAATGGGTATTTGTCCGATTTGATGCATCAATCCATCAATCCATCATCCCAGCTCTAGTTTTTTTTTGTACCTAGGTTATGCTCTACAAATGTTTTTTCTTAACAATTTCAACCAAACTAATTTGCTTTTAAAAACTAAATCAATCTTGGTTTTAATCTTGAATACACCACATGTAGGATGAAACAAGATAAATTCACACCGTCTTGTTGTAAAAAAAGTATATTTGTCATATATCACGAATGTACAGTATATCACCGACAAAAGCAAACAAGACTTATTGGATTAGATTTATTATAAGAAGCCAAGGTCATGACTTTTATTGCAACAGCTTGAGGGAATTTTTTCAATTTTAGCAATACAGAATTTGGTTGTTTTGAAATACATACAGGGTGAGGTTATTTTTCAACATATTGAACCGGTGAGTGCAGGCATTGTCTGTGGCTGTATTGTATTCCAGAACTGTTAACTTGTGGGACTTGATTGCTTGCACCATGCGGCAGGGTGCTGGAACTTGGCGCTGGATCAGGCAGTCTACACAGGGTCACCAGGTGCTGTTAACGTGAATCCCTTGCATCTGTACTGGATATCTGATTGGGTGAGGAACGGGATATTCTATTACATTGTTGTTAGTTAAAGGTCAGTGGGCGCTGATTGGTCGAAGACTCACATACTTGTAACTTTGTGTTTTCTGTGTCTGGGTTTGAAGGGGGATACAAGAGGGTGCATCAGGTGTGTGAGTTTGTGTGGATTCAGAGAGGAAAATTGTGTACTGTGAGCTGTGTTACTTGCTGTGAACCTGCTGTTGCAAATAGAGCCTGCCGGCTATTGAACCATGCTCTGTTGTCAAGACTTCTTTTTCATCCAGTGCTTCTGTATGATGCACGCTTGAATGTATAATAATAATATAAAGGCACTTCACTAAAATAACATCATTTTCCCTCCTGGGATGTTGGCAATGTAGTACATGCTTTATTGTGCCTTTACAAAAAAAATCACATGATGACTCAATTAAGTTCAGGTTTTGCATGTGAAGATGTCTCACAAAACTACATTGTTCAGTATTTCCAGATACTGGACAGCAATAGTCAATAGTCAGTGTAATCAATGGACCAAATTCCCATCACTTCAAATTAATGGGAATCGACAGACCATGCTACCTTATGCCAGCCGATGGTCCATATCTTCTACTGCTTACACCAGGGGTTCCCAAACTTTTATACCTGAGGCCCACCTGTTCAGTTGCATTAGGCACTGCAGCCCACTAATAGCGCTTCTTAAGGAAAATGACAAATTAAAACATTTATAAACATGTAACACTGTAAATAAACTTAATTTAAATTGTTCTTTAGTTCTCTAATTTCTTTTTTGACTTGCGTTTGCAGTTCCAAGTACTCTTTCTGTGTACTTTGTTTTTGGTCCCTTTTAAATGCTCTGTAAAGTGCCTTTTTTCGCTGAATATTTTTTTTTTTAATTGATCTATTAAACCATTTTGGCCATTTTGTTTTAGATTTAGATTTGTCTACTTTTGGGATGTAATTGTTTTGCTCCTCTAGTACTACATTTTTAAAAAAACAGCCACCCTGTACTGAACCAGGGGGCTCTATGGACCCCTTCTGATGCCTGAAACCACACATTGTCAAAGAGTTTAATGAGTACTGTGAATTGTTTGTTCCCTTGTTTAAAAATAAATAGTCTGATTGCTTATAAATTGTTACCCTGTCTATTATTGATGCATTGCACTGCTAATGGCTCTAGCGTACAACATAAAAGAATCTGCATTGGTGATCTTTAGATAAAAATTGAACACTAAATTGTTGAGCTGGCGTGTTCGGACTACCAAATCCTATACCCCTCTTCCCCTGTTACACATAGGTTGCATTTTAAATGAATGGCATCAAATCCAAATAATTTGAATTCTAAAAAGCATAGTTATTCATGTGGTGTTCCACTGTAATGCATTGGGATGAAGTGACTATTTTTTAAATCTATCTTGAAAATGCCATTAATCGTTTTCCAAATGCACAAGTAGAAAATTTTCCAAAATGCACCAGTTATACTTTTTACAAGTTACTTTTTCATCATAAGTAGTAATTGGCAGATTTTTTTTTCATCAAAGGCCACTGGCTGTACAATGATTTTCTCCCTGAGCTAACATTTCAATTATGTATGAAGATTGGTTTATAGATTAAAGTGCTGCCTCATTTTTGTTTTTCTGCTTTGAAACCATGTAATATCTGAGTGCAGAGCAGAACATCCACTTTTGCTGGTTGAGAATTGTATTTAGATTTACTATTGTTGAAATAGTCACAAACAATATTTAAACCTGTTGTGGTCTGTAGTGCAGTTGGTGGAACACAGGTTATCTGTTATACCCTGCTTGCTTACTTAAATTAACCAGAAAGACACATGTGGTCCCCAGGACCAGGGTTGGGAAGCCCTGGACTAAGCCCTCATCACTGCTTCTGCAAAATGCTGTTAATAATATACACTGCTAAAATGGTCCCTTGAGATTTGCAGTTTCAGTTTAATATCCACATTGCTAACTTAATTTGGGATAATGTCACCAAAACAGATGAACTATTATTTTAACTGATTACATAGCAGAAGAGTTAGGAAAATTAAACCATTGTGGATAAATGATGCCTTCACAGTGCTACCATTTACCTTATATTTTCTTATTTTTTCAATCTGCTGTTTGTCAGAAATTAACTGCTATTTCACTCCAGGCAAGTATGAGAGTAATTTCGTTGAAGTCCTGATATGGTGAAATGATTTTGAACTCTGCTTTGAAATGCTTCTCCATGCGTCATGTTCAATAAATCATGAAATGTGATATTCAAAGATATCTATGTATTCCCTGGGTCACTTGGATCTTGGTAATGTACTTGCAAATCATATAGCAACCTTAATATAGTGTGTCAAGATACGCTTTTCTGACACTCTTAATATTCAGTAGGTTGCTTTTACCAAAATGTCTTGGTTGTTAATGCTCTACACATTAAGTCCCTTCAAAATTCAGAATTCAATTATAGAAGTTATTGAAGTTCTGCACATAACATATCATGCTCTTGATGCAGAATTAAGTCACATATTTTGCAAAGAGCAAGTTGATGAGGTTTCACGCTTAAGGGAAGCTTTTCTATAACTGATCCTTTTTTGTGTGTTTTCTTTTTTTGTGTCTATTCACAGCTGAGGCTGGAAATACTGCAGTGTGTTCTTCTAAACCCAGTAGATGAGAATTGTGGTGGTGGCTAAAGGCATACATTACTTCACCTTTTCACACAAGTAACCACTAACCTGGGGAGAAACAGCTGGTACAATATGTTCCCCAGATTAGACAGATAACAGCTGCATCTAGTACTGCAGTCCAGTGTTTACAGCAATATACTCTGTATATATTTTGAGATAAGCTGGTATAGCTAAGTACCTACAGTGCTGTTAACCAGTTGACATTTGCCTTGACAGGCTGTAAAACAAATTTTTGTCACTGACATAAGAAAGTTTACAAACGAGAGGAGGCCATTCGGCCCATCTTGCTCGTTTGGTTGCTAGTAGCTTATTGATCCCAGAATCTCATCAAGCAGCTTCTTGAAGGATCCCAGGGTGTCAGCTTCAACAACATTACTTGAGTGGTGGGAAAGAGAACACCCAGTGCGAGATTTACAAAACTATCACCATTCCAATTGTTCATGGTGACATTTTCATTTGTGACTTTTTGGGTATTAAAGCTATTAGCTTAATCAGCCTCCTGACCCTCCCTTATCAGATTGAGAGCTACCCTATCCCTCCCCTAAAGATATCGGCGAGTGACTGTTTTTTAAACTATGTACCGCACAATAGGCCAGTCTGTCCTCCGAGGAAAATAATGTAACAAAACTCGTAACAAGCAACACTTATCCAATGTGTTTAGATAGTTTTGTCACATTAATAGTTGTATTTTCCTTTCACTTACATTGCAAACATTGCTCTTTGGCCTAAGACCTTAAGAATTTCACCCACTGTGACTCTATGGATAAGCAAAGACTCACTGATAAAACTGTATTAGTTAGGGAACCAAAAATATTATTATTCTATTGTTAATTGACTGTACTCAGATATACACCACAAACACTCAAATGTGCATTCTACAATAAGGCAGGTTCCCACAATTAAATGTACATGTAAATAAGCTTCCCCCAGCTAAATGTGTCACCACCCCACATGAGCACTTTGACCTTTGGGGATGATGTGTTCATTCACACAATATCTAGTACTTAACCAGGGCTGAACATCAAGAGGGTCAGTGTGATACAGTCTTGCCTGCCAATCCTTTAGGTTACCAGTTAAAGTGTCCAGGAGCCCATAATCCTGGATTGTCTCTTTGGTATACAATAACCCTTTATCTATATTTATTCAAGATTAAATAAAAAATGTAACCATTACTTTTGTTGTATTGGCTGCAATCCAGGTTGCAGCATCAATACTGTACCATATGAATGAGAAGATTAACCCCACAGAGAACATGAACGATAGGACCAAGGACATTATTAACAGCAAATCCAATAATGGCATACATAGCCTGCAATCAGAGCATTTGCATCAGTGATCCCATGACAATTCCTTTTAATGAGATGAGCCATACGGAAAGCAACCTTCACAACCTGACAGAAGGACAATGGAGACAGTAGTAGCAGGAGTAATCAAGTCCAGCTTGTGAGCTAATACTGCAACCTTCTTTTATTTTTTGTTCCAGTTATTCAAGCTAATTTTGTGAGTGGCTTAAATGTCTACAAAAACTATCCACTGCAACACGTTAACTGTTTGTCCTTTGTCTTTGGGTCAGTGCTGTAAACATTTACTGTGATATACTACAGTACTGTACTGTATCGTAAAATGTTGAAAGGATGGTAAAGCATAAAACAGCCAAATATCCCAAGGTCTGTCATTGTATAAGTTTAATGCATCTTTGTAAAGTTCAAAGGTCAGGAGTCTCAGCTAATGTAAGTTACTGAACTACCTATTATAATAATGTTTCAATATACCTGTAGCACCTATCCCTTAGACAAGGAGGCTACCAGAATGGGTGGAAATTCAGATGCTTGAGAAGAGCAAATTTAATCTATGCCACACTTTGGTTTACTGAGGTAAGGGTCCTCAATTTTTAAATATAGAACTATGTGTTTACACTGATACAAATCCTGGGGTGTGTTCAATAGGCAAAGCGTTGAATGACCTGCACTTCGTAACATTAGCTAACATTCGGAGGAGCTTACTCAGTGGGCGTTTCAAAATGGCGGAGGTACAATACCAGTGTGGCAACTGTGGTGTAATTTCCCCACATATTTGGACTTTTTGACCAACAGATCTGTGTGCATTCTTTTTCGTAATATATATATATATATATATATATATATATATATATATATATATATATAAAATTAACAGCGTAATTGTTTGACTATTTTTCCTTTTAAACGAAGTGAATCTGCAGCGTCGCGTTTAACATTCAAAACACTCAGCTTGTTATTGTTTGTTCGGTCGGTCTTACATTAAGGAATATTTTCTTGCATTTAAAAAGAAAAATAATGGACGAATAGTGTAAAAAGGTGAACTTATATGCAACGCTGTTTATATATATATAATTTTGCTATTTTTGCAAGATTAGGTTTCAGCTGAAAAAGCACAGCAGTAGGCTACACTGAAAACTTTAAACAACTTTAAACAAACACTTTCTTTCATGGCAGAAAGGAGACATTAGAATAAGAGAACTTTACTAAAATGAGGTACTTTTGCAGTGTTACAGTACTGAGTGTTACAGTACTGTCGAATCGAGTACATTAAAAACAAAATGATATACAGTATACTATAAGACTTAAATCATATTGGAGAGAAAAAAAGCATCACAACCAAGTACTTAAATTGTAAGGCTTTGCAGAGGAATAGAAAAGGCAGATGCAGGAGCTCATGGAAACACAGAAGGCTGCAAAACAAAGAAACTAACTGCTAAAGTCATTCACAGATGTGTTTAAAGAATCGTTGAAGAAATCATTTCTTTGGAAAGTTTTTATTTATTTGATTTGCTGTATAAAATGTTACTGTGTTGAATAATTGTTGAAAAAATAAATTGTTCTATTTTCGGAAAGTCTGAAATGTATCAGTTTGGGACCAAGCAACCATTTCAATACAGTAGTTATAATTTGAAAGACAAGGATTATTTTAATAAAAAATAACTATATCCACCATTAAATAAGAAAACACAATTTTACTCCAATGAACCAAAATATGTTATTCAATAGAACCAAAATAGTAAAATAGCTCAATATAAATAAAGGCTAACACAAATAATTATTCAATTAATTAAGGAAACAAAATACAATTAGATTGCACTGTCCCAGGCAAGAATATATTTTATGTAGCAATGTCATTAACCAAATTAAAACAGGAATATTGCTTAGTTATACCCAGAATATTTAGTTCACCTGGTCAAAGAAAGTAATTAATAAGTACTTGTATTACTAAACCAAGTTTAGCTGATAACAGCACTCTTGAATTAAATATTTAGCCTATATACTCCCAAAACATATAATCAGTAAAGGCAATAATGAATAATTGAATGATATATTCACAAACCTTTTAATTGGTTAATCACGCTAATCATTGAGAGTGCATCAAATCCCCAAATATTTAAAAAATTGAATATTCTAAATTACAATTATGATTAAGAAGGAGGGGTTGCACTAAACCGGCCCTCAAGAGGAGAGCTTTCTTTTTCTAGACGATATACTCAATTTATTGTGCAGCAAACAATGGGGCACCATCATGATGCTAAACTGGATACATAATTTCCCATTTGCATTTCTCTCTGTACTCTTAATGCTCAACTATTGCACACAACTCATTGAGAGAAACAGACTGTCTTGACTAGTGCATCGATATAAAATGTATTTGCATGCCCTTAAGGGAACTGTAAAAAAGAGTCTAGACTTTAATACATTTTGAAAATATGGATCCCTCATGGGTGCTGAGGCTGAATTTGATTTAAATGCTTTGGCTATGTTTTGCTGTTGTAAGCACTTCTATAAATGTATGTGGAATTGCAGATAGTATGAAAGACACTCTGGCCAGATATTTACATCACTAAATTGTCATAATTAACTGTCTGAATTTCAGTTTGCTAGAGTTCACTATGAACCTACTGATTGCCTGCAAGGAAAAAAAATATTTTGCTCTGCAGTCATCTGTAGGCTGTTAAAGTTTACTCAGTAGGGGAGTGTGGGGTTCTGATCCTTAGTCATTCCACTGGGATCAGGTTAGGGCTCTGGGACAGCCATGGCAACATGTTATTTTCATGGATCCACTGGTTTACAGAGCATAAAGTGGGCAGGAGAATTATCATACTAAATGAGACTGGACCCACTGCTCAACCATGGTTTTGTACTCACACACAGATGTCTCTGCAGCCTTTAACCCATTAATAACTGAACCTAGATCCAACTGCTGATAGACACTTCCTCTTTACATATTTTAGTCTGAGTTTTTATTTAAGTCAAAAATATGTTTGGTTTTTTGAGTGAATATGTTTAGGATAAAAATAAAAAATAAAACTAGATTAAAAAACATCTATTTTGTTTTACGCCTATACAGATTGTTTTCACAAGCACCAAACTGTCAGCAAGATTGTTTGCAACAGTGACCTGACTGTTATCATGCCATCTAACTAAGGTTATTCCAGCAGCTTTGTGCTGCAGCACATTATGTCCTTTTTTTCTGGCTATCAGCTTGTATGATTCCAGTGATTCTGATCTACTGAGAATGAAATTGGTGACAGACCACTTGCTATTTGTTGGTACAAAGCCAACAACCTTTTGTTGGAAGACTGAACTTCCAAGAGTGACATTCTGCTTACTATTTTCTACCTTCATACAATTTGAACTTCCTGCAATACTCCTGCATTACATTTGCTGTTTTGTGCTTGTTTAAAAATTGCTGGCTCTTAAATTTCATGGACCAGTATATTTTGCAAACTTTTGAACTGTGATGAGCATATTAGCGCAGCACTGTGGGAATAATACTACTTGGTCTATAAACAACAAACAAACTGGCTTTTGGGAAGAGCTGCTCACACATTTTTATAATTTATTTATTTTTGGTATATAGTTAGCAAAACAATATTGAGCAGTGGCATTATCCCGCATTTAAAAATATATGAAACAGCTGCTTTTGAAACAGGCTGTAGTTTGTTTGCACTTTTTTAAGGCCTACTGCATACAAGGGTGGCTCGATACAAAGTTTGAGCAGTGGAACAGTGGAATATTGTAATAATACTAATGTTTTTAAATCCTTCATCATTGCAATGTATTGTGGCATAATTCTGTATTTTGCTTAAAGGTACAATTCATTTGCGACAGCAGTTTTTATAATGGCTAAAGCTAAAGCTGCCTGAATGTCAGTTATTATGCCTATGAAAAATCTTGAGTATCATAGTGGTGATGATGTGAAATAACACTACTTTAAAGTGTATTTAAATATTGAATTTCATTAAGACGCTTAAAATATAAGAGGTTATGGCTCCTGAGTGGCGCATCCAGTAAAGGCGCTCCACGTGGAGTGCAGGATGTGCCCTATAGTCTGGACGTCGCATCCAGAGTCCAGGCTAGTCCAGGTTCGAGTCCAGGCTATTTCTTTGCCGACCGAGGACGGGAGCTTCCAGGGGGCGACGCTCAATTGGCTGAGCGCCTCCCAGGGGGAAGGAGCGTTAGGTCGGCCTGGGTGTCCTCGGCTCACCGCGCACCAGCGACCCCTGTAGTCTGGCTGGGCACCTGCGGGCTTGCCTGTAAGCTGCCCAAGAACTGCATTGTCCTCCGACGCTGTAGCTCTTGGATGGCTGCATGGTGTCCGCAGAGTGAAAAAAAGTGGTCAGCTGACGGCACACGCTTCGGAGGACAGGGTGTGTTCGTCTTCGCCCTCCCGAGTCAGCGCAGGGGTGGTAGCGGTGTGCTGAGCCTAAAAATTATTGGCCATTCCAAATTGGGGAGAAAATAATAAAAATGAATTGGCAATGACTAAAATTATATATATATATACACTACCGGTCAAAAGTTTTAGAACACCCCCATTTTTCCAGTTTTTATTGAAATTTAAGCAGTTCAAGTCCAGTGAATAACCTGAAATGGTACAAAGGTAAGCGGTAAACTGCCAGAGGTTAAAAAAAAGTTTAGGTTACCAAAAACTGAAAAATAATGTACATTTCAGAGTTATACAAAAAGGCCTTTTTCAGGGAACAAGTAATGGGTTAACAACTTACAGCTGTTCTGCAGCAATGGAAGTAAATTAAGCCTTGAAAGTTGATGCTAACAATTCCTACAGGTGTCCCAACTTTTGTTGATTACTTACAAACCCTCTGTCTGTATAAAAGCAGTGTTGGAACAGACTGTGTTACTACACCCTCTTAAGCATTATTTGGACAGTATTGTACTGCAGGAAGTAGTATATTGCTCTCATAATGGCGAGAAAAAGGCAATTAACAAAGGAAGACAGACAGACCATTATAACCCTTAAAAGTGTAGGTCTTTCCTTTAGAGAAATTGCAAAGAAAGCCAAGGTGTCAGTGAGTACAGTTTCCTACACCATCAAAAGGCACTTGGAAACTGGAGGAAACTCTGACAGGAAGAGGTCTGGCAGACCCAAAGCCACAACAGAATCAGAAGACAAGTTTCTGAGAGTCAACAGCTTGCGTGATAGGCGGCTCACAGGACAACAGCTTCAAGCACAGCTTAACATTGGTCGAAGTAAGCAAGTCTCAGTTTCAACTGTGAAGAGAAGACTTCGAGCTGCAAGTTTGACAGGTCGAGTGGCAGTAAGAAAGCCATTGCTAAAATGGCAAAATAAGAAAAAGAGGCTTGCCTGGGCCATGAAGCACCGCCAGTGGACTACTGAAGACTGGAAGAAGGTCTTATGGACCGATGAATCAAAATTTGAAATCTTCGGTTCATCACGCAGGGTTTTTGTACGCCGTCGAGTAGGCGAAAGGATGGTTCCTCGGTGTGTGACACCAACTGTCAAACATGGAGGAGGAAGCGTGATGGTCTGGGGCTCTTTTGCTGGATCCAGAGTCGGCGACTTGCACAGAGTGAGTGGCACCCTGAACCAAAACTGCTACCACAGCATTTTGCAGCGCCATGCAATACCCTCTGGTATACGCCTAGTTGGTCAGGGGTTCATCCTACAGCAAGATAATGACCCAAAACATACCTCCAGGCTATGTCAGAACTACCTTAGAAGAAAAGAACAAGACGGTAGGCTTCAAATCATGGCATGGCCAGCACAGTCTCCAGACTTAAACCCCATCGAGCTGGTTTGGGATGAACTGGACAGAAGGGTGAAAGCAAAGCAACCTACAAGTGCAACACATTTGTGGGAACTTCTGCAACAGTGTTGGGAAGAACTTTCCGAACAATATTTGATTTCCATTGTAGAAAGAATGCCACGAGTGTGTTCGGCTGTTATATCTGCAAAAGGTGGCTACTTTGATGAGTCAGAAATTTAGATTAAATTTTGTTAAACAAAACGATTCCATGATTTCTTTTTTATCTCCAATTGTTTATTTGTTCTATGCTTTAATTTCAGAGTACATTGAGACATTAAACTGCGTAAATTTCAATAAAAACTGGAAAAATGGAGGTGTTCTAAAACTTTTGACCGGTAGTATATATATATATATATATATATATAAGAGGTTATATAAGAACCCTACATATGTTATATCATACAACAAGTTGTAAACTCTTTGTGGCAGGAGAGCGTCACGGCCCAAGCTGTTACCGGCAGGAATAAGAGACTCAGAGACAGAAGCTGCAGTGACGCACTGTTGTGCACATTTATTTAACAAACAAACAAAGACCAACAAATAACACAAGGGCCAAAATAAAGATTCAAACAAAACAAGCAAACGTAGGCTTGGCATTCGCCTTCACTACTAAGTTGCAAAACACAGGTCAAAACACATGTCAACTCCCTCCACCAAACAGGATGTTCTCTCCTTATATACATGTGGCTATTCTACAAACGCACACACACTATTTACAGCACAGGGCTTCTGCCCTGCCACACTCGTGTACCTCAGCAATGAATGAACCATCTATAAAATCTTTCCGTGTCCAAAATTTGGTTACTTCCAGATACCACCTTTATCACAATCGCTTATTGCTGTAAACTAGCAAATTATATTACATCTGTAATGGAGTAAAACAATATTAAACATACTAATGTACCTTTCTAAAACCAAACCAATTACTCCCATCATAAAATGTAACTGTTGGAGGACATCAAACTTGGGCTATTTTGTCTATGATACAGTATATCATACAGTAGCCCTTCGTGGGTTACAACAGTGGCACATGCCTGTCTATTACAGGTATGACCCATGTGAGTGCTTCCTTTCTGTGTGTGGTCATTTCTTCAGGTTGAACAGGACATAATGCATTGACTTCCATTTTGCCATAACATTTATGATAACAGTTCGTTTTGCAACATCACAAATAGACTGCACCCGAAGACCATTCCACATTGCAAGTCTGTCGGCGCAACACAGCATCACGCAGACAGACAGATTCTGACATACCATGCATGGCCATAACTAGCTATGAGGACACCAAGGTCATGTCCTCGGTTGTTTTTTTGCATCTTAAATGCTGACGCTCATGTAAATATTCTGGTAAAGTACAAAAGACTCCTTCACATTTTCTCTGTTGGTTTGCCGTGTAACATAGATTTCTCCACCTTGAGAGAGGGTATAGAAATGACTGTTGAATATAAGTACACATATCAAATAATTCTCAAGCATGTTATTGTAAATATATGCTTTTATAAAAGAACACAAATATTCTTTACACTACAGTTCCAATTTCAGAAACTATAACTTGAACTTTGTTACAATTTTATTTCACAGTGTTTCCATTTTACTAGGGTCAAATAGCCATAAAGCCGATTACTAATCGCAATGATGAGATGTTGGTAGTTGGTCTTGTCTGTACCATAAGTGCCCTCCGCATGCGGTATCTTACCTTCCTGATGCGGTCAGCTAGCAGATGGTAATGTCTGCTAGTCAGGGGTCCATTGCTTACTGTAGTTGTCACTTTTAGGAGTAAGAATTGTCTTTTAAACAATGTGATGTTACAGTACCTTGTATCTTGTGATGTTGCACATTATTTTTATGTATGTACTTACTGTTGTTTTTTTGTTCCCAATTATTCATCCTCATCAGAAAAGCAGCTCTTGCTGTAATTCCCAGTTGGAAGAAAACCCAGTCCACACCTTCAGGGATTTTTTATTTTATCAAGAAGCCCTTATGTTAGCCATTGTACTGTATATATTGACTTTTCCCATGCTAACATAAATGTATTGCTTTTTTCTATATTTAATCTAAAATATGCAGAACACTGGGGACATTGTGGACCTTTATAATATTCCCTTATCTGGGTGCCACAGGCAAATATGACTATTTTGTTTCAGAGAATGTATTTTGATTATATTTTACATATATGTACTGATGGAGAAAATGCCTGTTGGAGGCTTTACGGTAACTATCTGGCATCTAAACAAAACAGCACACCATTGAGATGTTTCCTTTTTAAAATAACCAATTAAAAAGTATGATTAGGCCAAAATAATAAATTGTTTCTTGGAAATACAGGGCAAGCACTTTTTTTTATTGTTAATCCTGTAAACCCAGGGCCATAGCTATGGGGGGGGGGGGGGGGGGGGGTTGGGGTGACACAAACTGACATTGGATTACTGGCACGTAATCACATTAATTCAGATCAATTCATTTCATTGCATGTATTTTCACTCTTTATAATTCCTATTATAGCAAGTTCATTTATACCCAGGCTGGAAAGGGTTAAAAAATCTCGGGGAGTACAGATTTTTTTGTACACATCACTTGACCTAACCCAGTGCATGGTTTGTCGGTCGTTCACGTGAATGAAATGCTGTACACAGATTGGTCAAGCAAAATAGGTTACACTAGCGTCAATCCATAAAAAATAAATTGAGTATTTATGTCTGACTGAGATCAAAATACTGCTGTTGATCGAGAAAATGTACAAAAAGGCAACACAAAAGTGGGAAAAAGCAGGACCAAGTTAAAATGTTTGCTGTGTGATAAAGAATTTGATTAAAGAAAAGGGCTTGTAACCAGGAGGTCGCCGATTCAAATCCCACCTCAGCCACTGACTCATTGTGTGACCCTGAACAAGTCACTTAACCTCCTTGTGCTCCGTCTTTCAGGTGAGATGTAGTTGTAAGTGACTCTGCAGCTGATGCATATTTCACACACCCTAGTCTCTGTAAGTCACCTTGGAGAAAGGCGTCTGCTAAATAAACAAATAATAATCGAAAGACACATAATGAGAAATAACACAAAGACCTGGTAACTGGTGAAGCTGACTAGAAAACAGTACCCAACTTTAAAAAACCAACAAACAAAAAAAAACAAAAAACAATCTGTACAAAAAAAAAATGTTTTACCTAAAAAAAAAAAACACTTTGGCAAAAACGATGTATTTTCATTCAAACTAGCAGCATTGTATTAGCAGTGCAGGTTTGGAAGTTTGGCATTAATTGCAAAAATCTAAATACAGCAACTATGTTTTTCTGTTGTAGCATAATTTAGGATAAAAAAAAAGATTACAGATTGAAAATACAGTTTTGCCACAAAATGAAAGTGTTTTCATTCTCATTTTTCTAGGTAAAACAGCTTTCTCTATAGATCGGTTTAAAGTAAATAAATGAAAGCAGGCTATTGTTTTCTGGTCAACCTCACCCCAACTTACAGTATATGCTGCTTTACATTTTTATTTATTATTATTTTATTTTTGCATCATCTGGTATAAGTGCATCAAATTATTTTAAATCACATTACTCAGTTTTGCTTGTAAAGCTGGATTTTAGTGCTTGCTATTGTGATACTTTTTCATTAAATTAAGTAAATTAAGTTGCAATTACTTGCAGATCAAATCATGTATTAATTACTTTATTTCTATATAGTTTAATAATCTTTTATTTCAAGCAACAAAGAATAACTGTTTACAACACTCTAATCTAACAGTGTAGTGTGCCTTGAGGAGGCATATTATTATTATTATTTGTTTATTTAGCAGACGCCTTTATCACACACAGAGACTCGGGTGTGTGAACTATGCATCAGCTGCAGAGTCACTTACAGTTACATCTCACCCGAAAGACGGAGCACAAGGAGATTAAGTGACTTGCTCAGGGTCACACAATTTGTCAGTGGCTGAGGTGTGATTTGAACTGGGGATCTCGTGGTTACAAGCCCTTTTCTTTAAACACTGGACCACACAGCCTCATATGTTTAAAAACAATTGAGATGTATTTCCCAAAACAGTCACCAACTATTCCCTTGTGGAGAATTCTTTGTATGCGAAATTAACCTAATTAGACATCAGTATTTTGGTTTAATATTAATATTTTAACTCTATTCAAACTGTGTATAGTTATTAACATTAAAATGTTTCAAATGGTTTATATTTTTATATAGACATATTATTGAGACTCGCAAATAAAGACTAAACACGCAAATAAAGACTAAAAGTAAACAAAAGAATGTATCCATGTATATTTTGCTCATGAGCTAATAGCATTTCACTGTATTATGACTAACAGTAATACAGTGGTTTTTATCATTGACTTCTCATACTTTTCTGTTGTTTTCAGCCCTGCAGCACCTTGTCACCAGTCTGCCCAGTGGCGCTGCAACAACTACCACTCATGATCAGCAGAGGAGACTCCGACAACGACTCAGAGTTATCACATTCAGACTCAGCCACAGAAAAAGAAGGTGATCTTGAGTGTTCTTGGTGTAGTTGTGCTGGGGAACTTGGCTGCCTCTCCAGGGGTCTACAAAGTTGTAGTGTACTATTAGAGGAAGTAAAGAATGAATCTGTTCCTCTTATTAAAAAGTTTTTGCAAGAAACTGCTCATCTTGCAGAGCAAATAGCACTACAAGCTTACGATTGTAAGTCGCCCTGGATAAGGGCGTCTGCTAAGAAATAAATAATAATAATAATAATAACAAGCAAAAGCACTGCAAACAAATGCTACAGCATATACAGAATGTGAAGGGAGGCCTTCAGGCAGGTCAATCAGATTAGGTGCAAAGTACAGTCTGAAGTGAAAGAAGCAGGTCTGTACTCAGTCACTGCAGATACCACACCAGATACTTCTAACAAGGACAGATTGGTTGTTGCTGTTAGGTATGTTAACAGTTATGGCGATCAAAAAGAAAGAATTTTGGAAAAGAAAGAAGCAATTGACAAAACAAGTAGTGGTCTTGCTGAAACCATTTTAGATACAATTGTGTCAAATACACTGAACACTGATGAACTCTGTTTCCAGTCATATGATTGTGCTTCTTCCATGAGCGGAAAATACAAAGGTGTACAAGCAAAATTGCAAGAGAGTCTCGGAAAGTCAATGCCTTACATTCCATGCCAGGCTCATAGATACAGTAACGGAACACAGCTGCAATGCAAGTCCAATCATCGCCAACCTGTTAATTCTAATGGAAGAACTCTATGTTTTATATTCTGGTAGTACAAAATGATATAGAGTACTGCATGCACAATTTTATGTCATTGAAAATGCACTAAAGCTACGCAATCTATCCAAAACCAGATGGACAGCAAGAGCAGAGTCAATACAAGCAGTCTGCCAATCCTTTGAACCAATTCTTGCATCTCTGAAAAAGATTTCCTATAGCCTTTCTGTGTCAGGCAAGGAGAAGGCTTTTGCCAGTGGATTGTATTCTAAGATTCTTCATGTTGACTTCATTGTTAGTCTAATGTTTATGAAGAATGTAATGTACCAAACCAAGATTCTCACTGAAAATCTGCAGAGTGAAGAGCTCAGCATACTTGATGCTGTGAACCTTGTTCAAAGTACTGTCGTATCTTTGGAAATGATGAGGGAATCAATGCTGAAATACAGGCAGCTGGTGTATTTTCAAAAAAATTCAACATCAACACTACATTACAGGACGCACCAGAAAACCAGACACTTACCACGCTGTTTAGATGATCATCCTGAGATCCGGGCAGTGGTGTCTTTATCAGAATTCTACAGGCGTGAATTTAATGCTGTATTGAACATACTGGTTGTTCAGTACAAGGAAAGCCTGAAAGTGTGTCTGAAGACAGGATTTCTGCAACATGTGATCAGTTTCTTATACATAAACCAGATCCTTCTGTCTTGGCTTCTGAGTTTGATATTTTCAGGTCAACCTGTTCAACCTGAAACAATTCAGCAAGCATTTTAGATGTGCAGGGATAAAAGGAGCATCTTCCCTGTGGCATACTGTGCATACCAGCTGCTTTTAACAGCTCCTGTAACTGTTGCCAAGGATGAGAGGACATTCAGTAAGCTTGGTTTCATAACTTCCATCATCCTACAATGACAGATTGGACAGTCTAATCTTACTGGCTTGCGAGACAGATCTGACTGACAGCATAGATCTAAGCCAAATCATCAAGAAATGGGCAACTTTGAAAGGAAGGCGTGTTTTACAGTAAAATAGCTGCAATGTTCCACTGTCATTTAAAGGGCAAGTAGGGGGTTACGTCAAAATATAGTGTTCTACATTACCAAGTGTTGCAGCTGTTTAAGACTGTACCTGTAATTTTTCTTTTCATTGCTAACATTTTGACCACTTTTTACACTTATAAGTTCATCTACATCACTGTGTTTCACAAGTCTTTCCAAGATGGCATCTCATGTACCCAATAAGTACGAGTCTTCTTCCAGTCACCAACTTTAAAATTACACACACACACGCACACGCACACACACACACACGCGCACACACATACACACGCACGAGCACACACACGCTCATGCACACGCACACACACACAAACTCACACACGTGCACGCACACGCCCACACACACTTGCACGCACGCATGCACACACACACACACACACACACTGACACACACACACACACACACAACTCCTGGGTCTTAGCTACACCCCTGACCAGACCTAGTTTAATAATGTGCAATCTTTAACCAGAATACAACATGAAATCACAATACAGAATCACCAATGAAATCTAGTGATGTGGGGATTCAAAATTACAAGCTTAAATGCTTGTCAAAAGACAAACTGTAATTAAAATGATAATTACAGTATGGTTGTCGGTGCCAAAGAAGTATTATATATAGTGCCTTGCATAAGTATTCACCCCCCCTTGGACTTTTCCACATTTTGTAGTGTTACAACCTGGAATTAAAATGGATTTAATTGGGATTTTTACCATTTGATTTACACAACATACTTAACACTTTGAACATGCAAAATATTTTTTATTGTGACATAAAAGTTAATTGAACAAAAAAAAAAGACATTTGTTGGTTGCTTAAGTATTCACCCCCCTGAGTCAATACTTGGTAGAAGCACCTTTGGCAGCAATTACAGCTGTGAGTCTTTTTGGGTAAGTCTCTACCAGCTTTGCACATCTGGATCCTGCAATTTTTGCCCATTCTTCTTGGCAAAATTGCTCAAGCTCTGTCAAGTTGGATGGGGACCGTTGGTGAACAGCAATTTTCAAGTCTTGCCACAGATTCTCAAACGGATTAAGGTCTGGGCTTTGACTTGGCCATTCTAAGACATTCAGGTTCTTGTTTTTAAACTACTCCAGTGTAGCTTTTGCTGTGTGTTTAGGGTCATTGTCCTGCTGGAAGGTGAACCTCCACCCCAGTCCCAGGTCTCTTGCAGACTGAAACAGGTTTTCCTCTAGAATTTCCCTGTATTTGGCTCCATCCATCTTGCCCTCAATCCTGACCAGTTTCCCAGTCCCTGCTGATGAAAAGCATCCCCATAACATGATGCTGCCACCACCATGCTTCACCGTGGGGATGGTGTTCTCAGGGTGATGAGCAGTGTTGGCTTTGCGCCACACATAGCGTTTTGCGCTAAGGCCAAAAAGTTCAATTTTGGTCTCATCAGACCAGAGAACCTTTTTCCACATGTTTGCTGTATCTCCCACATGCCTTTTGGCAAAATCCAAACAGGATTTGATATAGGTTTTTTCAGCAATGGCTTTCTTCTCGCCACTCTTCCATAAAGCCCAGCTTTGTGGAGCGTCCGGGTTATAGTTGTTCCATGGACGGTTTCTCCCATCTCAGCTGTGGATCAGCTCCTTCAGAGTTACCATTGGCCTCTTGGTTGCTTCTCTGACTAATGCCCTCCTTACCTGGTCACTGAGTTTTGGTGGACGGCCTTCTCTAGGCAGAGTCGTGGTTGTGCCATATTCTTTCCATTTTTTAATAATGGATTTAACGGTGCTCAGGGGGATGTTCAAAGTTTGGGATATTTTTTTATAACCCAACCCTGATTGGTGCTTCTCCAGAACGTTATACCTGACGATATAGCTCCTTGGTCTTCATGATGCTGTTTGTTTAGATATGCTCTGGGGCCTTCCAGAAACAGGTGTATTTAATCTGAGATCATGTGACACTTTAATTGCACACCGGTGGACTCCATTCAACTAATTATGTGACTTCTGAAGGCAATTGCTTACACCGGAGCTTATTTAGGGGTGTGACAGCAAAGGGGGTGAATACTTATGCAATCAAGACTTTTCAGTTTTTTATTTGTAAATAATTCTGAAAAATATGTAGATTTTTTCCCCCACTTCAACATTATGGACTATTTTGTGTAGATCAGTGACAAAAAATCCTAATTAAATCCATTTTAATTCCAGGTTGTAACACTACAAAATGTGGAAAAGTCCAAGGGGGGTGAATACTTATGCAAGGCACTGTATATATATATATATATATATATATATATATATATATATATATATATATATATATATATATATATATATATATATATATATATATATTATCATTAAATTAAGTTTTAAAATTGGTGGGGGAGGCGGGGTGTGGCAGGGTATGGCTTGGTACTGATGTCACAGACCAGAAAGAGACTGACCAGTACTGCGCATATCTATTAATTAACAAAATAAATGTTTAAACAAAACATAAACACTTCTTCAAAACAAAACAGCACAGTGGCCAAAACAAACAGACAATAATCTTTTAACAAGTGTCGTGCTGGTGTAAAACCAGCACGTGTAGCAATTGTTATTTTCTAAAAATTCCTCTCTCTCCTCTCACTCGTTCTTACTCCTTGAACACACAACCCCGGTCAGCAAAAAAAGCTGCTGGTTTCTATATCGTGGTCAAGGGATTAACTGGCTATCAATTACCTAGTTTATCCGTCGACCACATTCTGCACAGGCTTTCTCATACGCATGGTCGACAGCCAATTTGTCAATAACTCATTAACTGCCAGCCATGCAATCTAACAAGGTTATTGTTTGGCTAGACGCAATGCAAACCTCTTTCCTGCCAACCTACATTAAAATAAACGCACTAAAACACACCTAAATGACAACAGTAAATAATAATAATAATACATATAGCACACATGGCCTCAAAGGCCACCTCCCCCCTTAAATGCCCAAAAGTCTCGGTCCATGTCCTGACATATGAATGGCGGCACCAATGGGCTCACAGGCATCGGCAACAACAAATCCCCGGTGGTCAGCAGTAAATGACCCCCAGGTGATGGTAACCGGCCTCCTGGCTGCGGAGGTGGCAACAGCCGCTATATTTGTCAGCCTGGTGGCCACAGTGTGGGGCCCTCCTTCATTGGCAACACTGGCAGCAGAAATGCTGACAGTGGACAGACTGGCTCCTCCAGACGTGTAGCCAGTAGTGGCAGTGGAAATGCTGACAGCGGTGCGGTGCACTCCGGACGTGGAGGTGGCACTGGCAATGGCCTTGCTGCTCTCAGCTTGGTACACTCCGGCAGTGGTCATGGTGCTGCGTACTCCGGCAGTGATGATGCTGGTAGCGGAAATGCTTATATCAGCGCTGGGCACTCCAGCAATGGCAGAGACGCTGGCCACTCCGGACGTGGCGTTGGCGCTGGCAGCGGCAATGCTACCCTCAGCGTGGGACACTCCGGGAGTGGCAGCAGCCATAGCACTGAAAGACCCATGGGCGGTGAGGGACAGGTAACCCCGGGTGTTGCAGGCTTGGCAGCCCCAGGTGGTGTAAGCTTGGCACGGCCACATGGTGCGGGCTTGGCAGCCCCCAGGTGCAGGCTTGGCAGCCCCAGACAGTGCAGGCTTGGCATCACTAGGCATTGCAGGCTTGGCAGCCCCAGGTGGTGCAGGCTTGGCATCCCCAGGCATTGCAGGCTTGGCAGCCCCAGGTGGTGCAGGCATGGCATCCCCAGACAGTGCAGGCTTGGCATCCCTAGGAATTGCAGGCTTGGCAGCCCCAGGCGGTGCAGGCTTGGCATCCCCAGGCAGTATAGGTTTGGCATCCCTAGGAATTGCAGGCTTGGCAGCCCCAGGCGGTGCAGGTTTGGCAGCCCCAGGCGGTGCAGGACCGGGCATTAGTGGTCCCTCTGGAGGTGATGGCAGGGGCTGAACCTCAGGAGGCGACAGCAGGAACTGACCCTCGGGAGGCGACATCAAGAGCTGACTCTCGAAAGGTGGTGGAGGCGGGAGCTGACATGGGTGACGTCAGACCAGGAAATATAGGCTATATTAAATACTGCAGAGATAAGTTGCAAATGCACTCTCAATTCTTTAATTCACGGGGCGGAGCTATGCCACCTGATAGTGTTAATTGACAGAGTTAGTAAACATATACACATGGAGAGAGGAGCACCGCCTCTTCAAGGCCCAACATTTACTTGATCGATAGACACAATAAACAGGAGGGGGGCCACCGTCTTTGAGGTGACCCGACATACGAGAGGGGCACCGTCTCTGAGGTTACCCGACATACGAAGAGGCTCGCAAACCGAAAAGAAAAACATGAATTAGTATTGTTAACGCAAAAGAGGTTCCGGCTCTTCCTGACCCAGCATATAAAGTAGGGGGGTTCCGTCGCTGAGGAGACCCGACAAACAGGAGGGGGGCCACCGTCTTTGAGGTGTCCCGACATACCAAGAGGGGCACCGTCTCTGAGGTTACCCGACATACGAAGAGGCTCACGAACCGGAAAGAAAACATAAAGTTAGTATTTGTTAAAACATATAATGCGTGGTGTTCCACCTCTTCAAAGCCCAAACATAATAGAAGGGGGGTTCCGTGGCTGAGGAGACTCGACAAACAGGAGCGGGGCCACCGTCTTTGAGGAGACCCGACAAACACGAGGGATGCCACCGCTTGGGGACCCTCACATAGAGGCATCAGACCTGAAAGAAGAATCCCAAAAGAAACATACAGGCAGATGGAAGGGTTTGGCCGGGGGTCCCCTCTGACTCATGGAGAACCCTCCTCTGGAGCTTAACAAAGGATTGGAGAAAGTGGAATCACTAACCCCCCAAAAGATGGACCCCCGGCTCCCCGCTGACGTAACAAAGAGAGAACCGCCAATGCATAAAAAGAGAAAACATTTAGACGAAAGAAACCAAACACTAAACGTGACAAAGGGGTTAGTAGACTGTACCCTAATGACTATGTGAAGACCCTCTGCACAGTGAAAAGAAAAAAACCCTTTCTTTAATTTTATTTCTTAGGGGGAAATCTTTGGTGGCCCAGGCAGAAAGGTCGTCCCCACTCTGGACATACTAGCAATGGACTGATGTGCGGAGGATATTTCAGATGATAAAGAACGAATATAAATTTCAACTACTGAGTCCAGCGCCCCATATTTTTAATTAAATGCTGGTTAATGTTTGCTTTTGCAGCTGAAGTAGCTGTCCCTATTCTAAATGAATGAGGAGTGTAGGATTGCAAAGGAAGACCTGCTCTGGATACCACGGTGTAAAGGTGTGTTGAAAACCAATGCCTTGATACAATGGACCGGCTTGAATTGATAAACAAAGGGTCGGAGGATGAAATGGCCTTGCGTTCTGCAATGTACTTCAATATGGAAGTGAAGGGACACAGAGGAGAGTTGATCTTAGAAAGCTGAATACATTGTCCTTGCCGCAGTTGATCTGTTTTTGAAATGCGAAGAAATAAGATGAAATGAGAATCTGGGATGAGCTTGAGGTCACTGCAGCGGATACCGAGGGTAGGAAAGCTGGCAATAGAAGGAACTAAACATTCAGAACATCTCAAAAACCCCAAAAATGCAGATAGACATATGAATTCCATAGTTAAATCATCAAATGGAGAAAAACAGCCATGGCGGAGAATTGAAATCAATTTACTGAGAATGTCTATAGAAATAGGCAGGCGAGCAGAAGGAGCCGGAGAGCACTTGGAAATTCCTCGTAAAAGGAGACGAGCCGCTGGAATTGATAATAGAGTTGGGGAATTGATGGACATCAAGCAAAATTGATGCTGAATTCCTGACGAATATAGTCTGATTGTAGCTGGTGCCAGATGTAGAGAGTCCTTTGCATGCACTATGAACACCATGATCCAGTCCTGGTTGAATGGAGTAGGATTAATCCTGCTTTGTAAACAGAAAGTTACATAACATGCCCAACCTCTAGAGTACGAGGATCTGGTAGATGGGGCAAGTGCTGATGCCATGTAATCTTGAGCTGAATTAAGAAGTTTATTAATAGTTGAATTTAGTTGAAAATCAGTTGATTGAACTGTGGCGTTGCTGCTGGATATTGCAGAGCTGAGGGCAGCAAACTGTGGAATTTGGAAATCTGTAAACGGGAAAGAGCATCAGCTGCATTATTAAAAATGCCCGGTAGGTGGTGAGCTTGTATTAGGAAATTATTAGAGACTGAAATCCATACTAGCCGCCGCAGCAGTTGCATGATAAGAGGGGAAGAGGAACGTCCTTTATTTATAATATGCACTGTAGTTGAATTATCACAGTAAAATAGTATTGATTTCTTAGACCAGAGATGACCCCATAGCTGGGCAGCTGCTACTATTGGGTATATCTCTAGCAGAGCTGTGGATTTCAGATGAGGAGATATGTTCTCGATTTCCTCAGGCCATGTACTGCAAAACCATTGATTATTAAATAGATCTCTGAATCCCAGAGATGAGGCATCAGTAAATAAAGCCATATCGTGTGGAGCTGAAATGAAATCATCATAAAACACAGCTAAAAAGGAGAGGAAGGAGCTCCATGTGACATTCCTGGATTTGGCTAATGCATATGGTTCAGTGCCACATGAACTACTTTGGGCAGCATTTGATTTTTTCAGTGTACCGATGACAATAACAAATTTAGTGAAAGCCTATTTTGGAGATTTGCAATTCAGTTTTTCAACTTCAGAATTCAGCACTACATGGCAATGCCTAGAGGTTGGAATAATGGCAGGATGCACCATTTCTCCACTGGCTTTTACCATGGCAATGGAAGTAATCATTAGGGCATCAAAATGGGTAGTAGGAGGAGAGCGCTTGGCTTCTGGAATGCGACTACCACCAATTCGAGCATACATGGATGACATGACAACCATGACTACAACAGTAGCCTGCACTAATCGATTATTGGGCAAATTAACCAATAACATTGAATGGGCACGAATGCAATTCAAGCCCACTAAATCAAGGAGCATCTCTGTAATTAAAGGCAAAGTAGTAGATAAAACATTCTTCATTAATGGTGAGGCAATACCAACAGTGTCTGAGAAGCCAGTGAAGAGTCTTGGGAGATGGTACGACGGGGATCTAAAGGACACAGTTCGTGTGGGAGAAGTTAGACAACAAGCAGTGGAAGGGTTGAAGAGCATAGACAGCTGCGCTCTACCAGGTAAACTAAAACTCTGGTGCTTTCAGTTTGGTCTACTGCCGAGGTTGCTGTGGCCACTGACTGTGTACGAGGTTTCTTTGACGACAGTAGAGAAGCTGGAAGCTTTAATCAGTTCATACATCAGGAAATGGTTGGGAGTTCCACGCTGCCTCAGCAGAGTGGGACTTTATGGTAAAGGAATACTGCAGCTACCAGTCTCTGCTCTAACCGAGGAGTTTAAGTGCGCCAAGGTCAGACTGGAAATGACATTAGTAGAGTCACGCGATAAATGCGTAAGGGAGGCAGCACCTGTGTTGAAAACTGGAAGAAAGTGGGCGGCAAAGAAAGCTGTGGAAGATGCAAAGGCTGCCCTTCGAATTGGTGATATCATGGGGCAAGTTCAGCATGGAAGAGGGGGTCTTGGTTTCAGTTCAACTCCTCCTACATGGCACAAGGCGGCCCCAGCTCAAAGAAGGAAGCTGGTAGTCAACGAGGTGCAAAAGCAGGAGGAGAGGATGAGGTGTATAAAGGCCATTTCCCAGGCCAAACAGGGAGAATGGATGAGATGGGAGAGTGTGGAACAACGCAAGATTGGCTGGCAAGACCTATGGTCAATGGAACAGAGCAGGATCAGTTTCCTCATCAGGTCAACATATGATGTTCTCCCATCACCACAGAACCTAAACCTCTGGGTAGGAGAGGATCCCTCATGTCCTTTGTGTTCATCACCTGCAACATTAAGGCACATTTTGACAGGATGTAAGGTGGCTCTTAGCCAAGGACGGTTTACTTGGCGCCATGACCAGGTGCTGCGATGTTTGGCCTTAGCATTGGAAGACAAGCGTAACATGACCAATAAGTTGCCACCTGTTCCATCAAAACATTACACACAAAAGACAACATTCCTCCGCCCAGGAGAGCAACCACCAAGAAAAGGTGTTAAAACCAATCCTCGCCCAGGACAACTGGAAGCTGCTAGAGACTGGAATATGCTGGCAGATGTTGGTCAACGGCTTATTTTTCCACCTGAGATTGCCACCACTAACCTTCGACCAGATATTGTCTTGTGGTCTGGATCAGCACGCCTTGTTCACCTGGTAGAGTTAACAGTGCCATGGGAGGACGCTGTAGATGAGGCGTATGAGAGGAAGAAACTGCGGTATGCTCAACTAGCCACTGAAGCGGAACAGCGAGGATGGAGAGTTCGGGTTTACCCAGTGGAAGTGGGTTGTCGAGGATTTGTGGCACACTCTACAACCCGGTTTCTCAGAGACGTCGGATTCAGTGGCCAAGAGTTGCGTCGCACAGTGAAGAACTTATCTGAAGCAGCAGAGAGGAGCAGCAACTGGCTGTGGTTGAGACGGAAAGATTCTGGCTGGGGACAGGTAAGTAAGCTGGGCTGAGTTGAGTGGGGGACGGAGGGGGGTGATGCTGGGACGCCAGAATCACCGTCGAGCCCTCTTGAGGTGTCGTGGGCTAGTCGACGAAACACTGAGGATGGAAGGTGCCCACTTGAAAACCCCAGAGATGTACCCTACTTAGCTCAATCCAGACGGTTGTCATGCTGATGCGCTGGGGAGGCCGCACTTTGGTTGATCCCCGGAGCCAGCATCGCAGCCGTTGTGTGTGCTGATGCGCCAGGGAGGCAAAATAAGCTGATCCCTGGAGCCAGCATTACACTTCAGCCATTAACACCAGACAGAAGGATATCTACATCATCATATGGAAGGAAACGTAAATGGATGGAGACGCATATGGATCACATTAGTTTACTGTAAAGCTACGTCTTAGTTGGTGCTTATCTTGGCGAGAGCCGAGTTCAAATCAGCATGAAGTTTTAACATCTACTCTCGTGTAATGGAAATCATGAAGATCTGGATACGTCCAGTGACTGCTGTGAATAGTGCAGCTGGCAACAAGGGAAAGACCTTGTGACAGCCTGGAGAGACAGCTGACAGGAGGAAAGAGACCCCATTGGGGCTGGTAAGGGTTAGCTACCCTTGTCGGCAGTATCCAGCTCTGTGTTTACAGGATGCTGGAGACACCCGCCCAAGGCTTCTAAGAAATTAAAGAGAAAAATACCCCTAGAGTCTGCGAGAGCGGGGGCGGAAGATGACTCAACGTTGGACAACACGGTTAACGACTTAGGAACGGAAACGGATATGAGTATGGAGAGTACTTCACAAAAGACTAGTTCAAGATCTGCAGTTAACAAAGACATAGAACTCCAGGTTTGTGTCTGCGGCTGGAGCAAGGCGACAACGGTCAGGGGTTTGAAGATTCATCAAGGGAGAATGAAATGCTTGAGGGAGAAGGGACAAGGGCCTCGCATTGATCAGTACTTCTTACGAAGTCAGTCAAGTCAGTCGAATGAAATCCAGCGACAGGAAGCAAACCACAGTTCGCAGGATATCAGCACCCCTGTCATAGATGTGAGGAGGACTTGCATGGACACAGTTAGTGATGAACCTAATGATCCTTGTGAACCCGGTCAGACAAACCAGCATAAGAGAGAAAAGAACCTCAACGGGCACAAGCCTGGAGTTAAATGGCCAAGAGCTTGTGAGAAAACTGCATGGGACACAGTAAACACAGATCTCTGCGTTGCATTGGAAAGATTAAGTGGAACAGTTGAAAAGAAGCTGGATAAATTTGGGGACATCATCTACGCATATGGAAGTGAGAGGTTTGGAGTTGAAAAAAGGAAGGAAAAAGTACAAACTATTCCTGGAAAGTCTAGACAGCAGCAGGAGATTGAACGCTTAGTTAGAGAAAGGAGACAGCTGAGGAACCAATGGAGAAGAGCAGAACAAAGTCAGAAGGAGGGACTCAATCTCTTACAAAGGGTCATAAAAGATAAGCTTGCAACATTGCGCAGAGCTGAGCGCCTACGGAAACGTTACAAAAAGAAGGAGCGTGCGAGAGCTAACTTTTATAAAGACCCATTCAAATTTGTAAAGAAGTTATTCACCAGTGAGAAGAATGGCACACTAAAAGCATCTAAGGTTGAGCTGGAGAGATATTTGGAGGAAACACATACAGATTCAAAAAGGCAGGAGCCTATGTCAATTCCGTCAGACATCCCACCTATCAATCCACCAGAATACCAAATGGAGGACTGTGCACCTAAGTGGAAAGAAATAGAGCAAGCTGTGAAAAAAGCAAGGGCTTCATCATCTCCAGGGCCTAATGGAGTTCCGTACAGAGTGTACAAGAGTGCTTCAGGAGTTCTACGAATTCTGTGGAAATTGATGAAAGTGGCATGGGAAAAACAGGTTGTACCAAGAGCATGGCGCCGAGCAGGTGGAGTCTTTATACCTAAAGAAAAAGATTCTACAAGCATCAGTCAGTTTCGTCCCATTTCCCTATTAAACGTAGAAGGCAAGATTTTCTTCAGCATTATTGCTCAGAGATTGTCAGCTTACCTATTAAAGAACTGCTTCATTGACACTTCAATACAAAAAGCGGGCATTCCAGGTTTCCCAGGTTGCTTAGAACACATCAATGTGATCTGGCAACAAATTCAATCAGCTAAAAAGGAGAGGAAGGAGCTCCATGTGACATTCCTGGATTTGGCTAATGCATATGGTTCAGTGCCACATGAACTACTTTGGGCAGCATTTGATTTTTTCAGTGTACCGATGACAATAACAAATTTAGTGAAAGCCTATTTTGGAGATTTGCAATTCAGTTTTTCAACTTCAGAATTCAGCACTACATGGCAATGCCTAGAGGTTGGAATAATGGCAGGATGCACCATTTCTCCACTGGCTTTTACCATGGCAATGGAAGTAATCATTAGGGCATCAAAATGGGTAGTAGGAGGAGAGCGCTTGGCTTCTGGAATGCGACTACCACCAATTCGAGCATACATGGATGACATGACAACCATGACTACAACAGTAGCCTGCACTAATCGATTATTGGGCAAATTAACCAATAACATTGAATGGGCACGAATGCAATTCAAGCCCACTAAATCAAGGAGCATCTCTGTAATTAAAGGCAAAGTAGTAGATAAAACATTCTTCATTAATGGTGAGGCAATACCAACAGTGTCTGAGAAGCCAGTGAAGAGTCTTGGGAGATGGTACGACGGGGATCTAAAGGACACAGTTCGTGTGGGAGAAGTTAGACAACAAGCAGTGGAAGGGTTGAAGAGCATAGACAGCTGCGCTCTACCAGGTAAACTAAAACTCTGGTGCTTTCAGTTTGGTCTACTGCCGAGGTTGCTGTGGCCACTGACTGTGTACGAGGTTTCTTTGACGACAGTAGAGAAGCTGGAAGCTTTAATCAGTTCATACATCAGGAAATGGTTGGGAGTTCCACGCTGCCTCAGCAGAGTGGGACTTTATGGTAAAGGAATACTGCAGCTACCAGTCTCTGCTCTAACCGAGGAGTTTAAGTGCGCCAAGGTCAGACTGGAAATGACATTAGTAGAGTCACGCGATAAATGCGTAAGGGAGGCAGCACCTGTGTTGAAAACTGGAAGAAAGTGGGCGGCAAAGAAAGCTGTGGAAGATGCAAAGGCTGCCCTTCGAATTGGTGATATCATGGGGCAAGTTCAGCATGGAAGAGGGGGTCTTGGTTTCAGTTCAACTCCTCCTACATGGCACAAGGCGGCCCCAGCTCAAAGAAGGAAGCTGGTAGTCAACGAGGTGCAAAAGCAGGAGGAGAGGATGAGGTGTATAAAGGCCATTTCCCAGGCCAAACAGGGAGAATGGATGAGATGGGAGAGTGTGGAACAACGCAAGATTGGCTGGCAAGACCTATGGTCAATGGAACAGAGCAGGATCAGTTTCCTCATCAGGTCAACATATGATGTTCTCCCATCACCACAGAACCTAAACCTCTGGGTAGGAGAGGATCCCTCATGTCCTTTGTGTTCATCACCTGCAACATTAAGGCACATTTTGACAGGATGTAAGGTGGCTCTTAGCCAAGGACGGTTTACTTGGCGCCATGACCAGGTGCTGCGATGTTTGGCCTTAGCATTGGAAGACAAGCGTAACATGACCAATAAGTTGCCACCTGTTCCATCAAAACATTACACACAAAAGACAACATTCCTCCGCCCAGGAGAGCAACCACCAAGAAAAGGTGTTAAAACCAATCCTCGCCCAGGACAACTGGAAGCTGCTAGAGACTGGAATATGCTGGCAGATGTTGGTCAACGGCTTATTTTTCCACCTGAGATTGCCACCACTAACCTTCGACCAGATATTGTCTTGTGGTCTGGATCAGCACGCCTTGTTCACCTGGTAGAGTTAACAGTGCCATGGGAGGACGCTGTAGATGAGGCGTATGAGAGGAAGAAACTGCGGTATGCTCAACTAGCCACTGAAGCGGAACAGCGAGGATGGAGAGTTCGGGTTTACCCAGTGGAAGTGGGTTGTCGAGGATTTGTGGCACACTCTACAACCCGGTTTCTCAGAGACGTCGGATTCAGTGGCCAAGAGTTGCGTCGCACAGTGAAGAACTTATCTGAAGCAGCAGAGAGGAGCAGCAACTGGCTGTGGTTGAGACGGAAAGATTCTGGCTGGGGACAGGTAAGTAAGCTGGGCTGAGTTGAGTGGGGGACGGAGGGGGGTGATGCTGGGACGCCAGAATCACCGTCGAGCCCTCTTGAGGTGTCGTGGGCTAGTCGACGAAACACTGAGGATGGAAGGTGCCCACTTGAAAACCCCAGAGATGTACCCTACTTAGCTCAATCCAGACAGTTGTCATGCTGATGCGCTGGGGAGGCCGCACTTTGGTTGATCCCCGGAGCCAGCATCGCAGCCGTTGTGTGTGCTGATGCGCCAGGGAGGCAAAATAAGCTGATCCCTGGAGCCAGCATTACACTTCAGCCATTAACACCAGACAGAAGGATATCTACATCATCATATGGAAGGAAACGTAAATGGATGGAGACGCATATGGATCACATTAGTTTACTGTAAAGCTACGTCTTAGTTGGTGCTTATCTTGGCGAGAGCCGAGTTCAAATCAGCATGAAGTTTTAACATCTACTCTCGTGTAATGGAAATCAAGAGAGACCGCTCCAGTGCTGAATAGGCACAGACCACATTTTAATGTCTTTCCTAGCTTCTGAAGAGATATTTATATAGGAGTCCAGATTTGTTGCTGTTGATGCCAGCGCTAGCAGCCGAGATATAAACGTCCTCCCTTGTGGAATGATACGTATTGCAAAATTAAAGTAACCCAGCAATGAAAGCAGTGCCCGTTTTTTAATTGTTTTACTGATCTGAAAATCCTGAATGAGCAAACGAATATGGTTAAGTTTAGACTCAGGCGGGCTGGCTTCAAACTTTTCTGTATCTAGAATGATTCCAAGGAATTCCAAAGAATGAAGGGGACCAATTGATTTCTCTTCTGAAAGGGGAACGCCAACTTCAGAAAATAAGCTTTTAAGATTGGAAATCGCTTCTGCTGGTGCATCTGAAGGAGGAGAAATTACTAAAAAATCATCCAGCAAGTGGAGCTAGAATGGGACATGATAGACATTAAGAAGAATCCAGCATAATGCTTCCGACAGGGTATTAAATATCTTCGGGCTGCTGCGGCAGCCGAAAGTCAATTGGGTGGCAAAATAAAACTTCCCTTCCCAGCATATACCAAACAGGTGACGGAGAGAAGGATGGATTGGCATTACTTTAAATGCGTCTGATATATCTGCTTTTGCTAACCAGGAACCACGACCTGCTAATTTAATTGAATGTAGTGCGTCTGCAATAGTGATGTAATGCAGGGAAAATTGATCTTGGGAAATTAATGAGTTAATGCTGCTGGTGCTTGACCCTCGTGGTGCTGATAAATCAATAATGAGACGCTTTTTTCCTGACATTTTCCTCGTGACAGTGCCGATAGGATTAATTCTATATACTGGAAAAGGAGGAGCTAAAAATGGACCGACTATAAATCCTTTTTTAATTTCTTTTTCGATGAGAGATTGCACTGATTGTGGTTCTTGAGTCGCTGAATAAAGATTTTTGCTTTGGAACGAGGAAGAAGGAATTTGAGTAAGACCGGTTGAAAAACCATTTTTTAATCCGTCGATCAGGTAATTAATTAAGTTACTGTCGGGATGATTCTGTAATTTACTTGATAATGCCAGGATGTTTATAGGAGTAAAGACGGTGAGCATCGGGGAAAGTCACTTGCGTTTTAAAGGGCAGATTGTATTAGCGTGAGCGTCACCGCAATTGCTGCACATGTGGATAAAATTGCATTGCCTATTCGAACAGAAGCCAGTATTGAAATTGTTGCAGATTTGTCTTCCTCCTGAAAACCTAATACTGTGCCCGTATTTGTCTTTCCTTGTGGATTGATCGAGGGGAGCTAAAGAATGTATAGGATTAGGTACTGAAGATCTGTATGAATTAGCAGCGAAACTGGGTGCTTTAGAAGTTGATGCAATTGCAGCTTTAGGGCAGAGGGATGTTGAGTGAGCTGTTGAAGCATAGACCCCACATGCGTTAGCTCTTAGACCACCAAAAATTCTGTTAAATAGATCTGTGTCAGGTTGTGCCCAATTCATGATGTGATTATCTGCTGCCAATATCGCTGCTGCTTTTGCAGAGAATGCTTTATGATACTCAAAAAACTCCGTCCCTCCGTATCCAACAGACAGCTCCACGATGTAATATTCGTAAGATTCCAATTCAGCTCTGTGGTTAGGATATACCGAGCATAACACATCTCTGAATATGGAGAAAGCAGGGACAAATTACCCTAATGTAATATTTTTAAGCAGTCTGGGATCTCTGGATTTTAGAGTTACTGCCAAATCTCTGCAATCCACTACTCTATGGTCCAAGAATTCCGAAGTCGTCATTAATAGTGAAACAAGATTAATGTCCTTACCTTCGAGAATGTTACGTCTGATTTGTGGAGATATAGTGTGATGTCTAGCTGCAGTTGGAGAGGAGGATCCGTATGTAGATGCAGTAGCGAGGTTGTATATTGGAGGATCTGCTTCGCTGGCTGAAATTAGGGCTGGACCGGAAGAAGCTGTAGGCGCCGCTGCAGTATTTGATGCTGGAATTAATGACAGTGCTGAAGATTGTTTTCCCTGATCCATAATAGACACCCTTTTTTCTAGATCCAACAGAACTGACTGAAGATAGAGTATCGGCAAAAGGCTGCATAAATGAATTTATCTCGTTAAATATTTGCGAATGTTGGATTTAAATGGCTGGCTGCTGGTTAGTGGTGCTAGTTGAGGGGGGTGGGGGGTTTGATCCGGAATAGACTGCCTGCTGTCTGTTTTAGGACGCTGAATGGCTGGGCGCGGCTGATTATGTTTTTTCGGAGGAAAGACTGGTTCTGCTGAGACTGAATTGCAATAGAGAATAAAAAGAGACTCTCTATCACTCCCTGCCGGAATTGCATTACCGTTTTTAAGGAGAGTTTTTATCAATTTATTCATAGGCCAGTCCTTCCAAAACAATCGATCCGGAGGGGCGTCCTGAGGCCGAAGTCGCTTGGATCGGCGCAGATTCGATGTTTGGGTGGCAGGAACGGTAGGCAACATTTGAACTGGAACCTGGTCGAGAGCCTGATCGGGAGCCTGATCAGATGTAACTGAAATACCAGAAGGGGAGAAAAAACGGAGACTGGATGGACCCTGGATTGAAGCTGGAGGAGAATGATCTGGTAATGACAGAAAATCCTGGGAATCCTCTGAATCCGATGACAACTGCTGTAAGTACTCCATTATTGAGGTATACAAAAGTTGATGGGTCTTGAAATCGCTTAGGTTTATGCCAAAACGAAAAACACAAGACAGCTAGGTAGAGGTGACTAATGTTTAAATAAGGTAGATTTAATTGATGACAGCAGATGATAGGTTGTTGGTGCCTAGCTCTGCCCCCTGAACCCCACCTATAGGTTAACATTTGTAAATAAAATATTTGAACAAAACAAAAGACTGTGACACAAAACAAAAACGGTATGGTGGCCAAACAAACAATATACAGCACGGCAAAATAAACTGACTACCATGCTAGTTCAGCTACAGATCGCGTAGCAATTGTTATTTCTTCTTGTTAGATCTCTCTCTTACTATCGTGTTCCTCTCATCCACCCGCTGTAAGTGGTTGCTTTGCTTGTTCCACAGAACTTTTAGCTGATGGGGGATTTTAACCCCATCCATGCTGTAAAACAACAACAACCAAACTTTGTTTAAAACAAACACAAAACAGTACATTTAAATACTAATAATACAAAATAAACCCAGGTGTACCCCGTTACACAGTCACAGAAACAGTGCATAAACAAAATATGTACTGTCACTTTAAAACACACTATTTACAATTTGACAGGTCCTGAGAGGAGCGTAATTTTGGTTGGCAGTCCTGGTCCATTAAACCCCACAGTCCCAGGAGTGGCCAGTCCTTGGCAGCCAGCAGGCAGGGAAACAGCACTGCTTAGTCTGACACAGTTTTTAAAGGTTTTTCTCTTGTACCTGCATGCTCTCCCTCTCTGGTCCCAGGAACACTGTCCCGACCGGTGGATAGGCAGCCCCTTTTGTACACCTTGGCTCCATCCAGTACCTGATCATCTGGGCTTGGAACCAGGTGTACCTCGTTCCCCTTCACCAGCCTCCTAGCAGGCCGACTCCTACAAAATGTTAACCCTGCTGGATGGACAGGTTCCCCACATTCCCATCTACCCTGTGTGACAAACCGGGGTAAGTCTACCACTTGCATGACCTTTTCACACTGTCTTCTAGTGTAAAAGACCACAGATAGCTTTCAAAATAGGGCGGTGCCTGTGTATTTATTTATACAAAACAAAATAAACAAGCAAAATACTAACTCCACCAAGGAGTACTAACTAAAATATGGACAGCTACACTGTTTACCAGTCACCAAAACCAATACTTTCCAAGTATTTAGCACATACCTTTCTTGTGCCTTCTGCCAGTTCTGTTGTCAATTCAACACTTGTCTTCTTTCTATTACTTAAGGATATTATCTTTAACAATTGCTCTTCCTTGTTAGACAGCTTTTTTGGGTCTTCCAGTCCTGGGTTTGTCAATTACAGATGATGTTTCTCTGTATTTGTTGATTATACTTCGGATACCACACCTTGAAAATCAAGTGATGCAAGCTATTTAACTCAATGTTTTTCCTTCTTTATGCTAGTCAAGGTTGTTATAATAGTAGAAAACACTAGTGGAGGTTTTGAATAAATTGTTGATGCTCATAATGCATCAGAGTAGAAAAATGCAACATGTCTAAGACTTTTGTACAGCAGTGTAGGTATAGTGGCAAGTGGTTTCAGAAGTGTACCCAACAAACACATGAAAATGTCCAGCAAAGATAAATCAAAGCTTATCCTTTCAAGTGGGTCTACTTCTTCAAGCCATCAAAAAGAAAAATAAAGCAACAGGACTTAAAACAAATCCCCTGTATTCACTAGATCAGCACTCCCGTGTGGACTGAATGCATGTCTGGATCAGACTGACTTCTACCTGCCCTAGGTCCTGGTTTTATACAGCTAAACTCCACTCCGCTTCTGGTTGCTCAACTAAGTTCTTAAAGGTACCTTCCCCATAGACAAACACACACTGCAATGCATAGAAACCCAAAGAAATATCCCTCGGTCAATACTTGTCAGTTAGTCTATTTACACAATATACATTAGAGAACTCTGTTTAACATTATACCGGTATTTAAGTGAGTAATATGAATACTGAAATACATCCAGCTCCATGTAATTCCCAGAACGGCCAGTAGGATCAGCACAGGCTGTATTGTCTGATCAGTTTACTACTACGACTACTAATAATAATAATTTGAATTGATATAGTACTTGGATGTATGCCCTTTATATTACAACACTTAAGTGCCATTATAATGTAATAACCTTGGCACTTCCGATTCATAGGCCTTGTTCCAACCATATCCTTAATTATTTAATTCACCTCCAATAGGGTTAACTACCATTTTGAATACAGAGATAGATTTTCAAAGTATTTAATCCAATTTATTAATATTGATAGAAATATATCAAAACTTGAGAGTGCTTCAAGGGTGGCTCATAGTTCAACTGTGCAACTGTCGCTGAGGGCGTTTTCTAGTCTCTTGGAAACTGTTTGCTAGAATTGAGAATAGAGGGGTTGTACAGTAGTCACACATAAACACAGTTCAACGCTGGTTGGCACACTTTTATTTTTGAAAAATAACACAAAATAAACAGTCCCAGGGTGAAATGAGGCGCTCCTCCTTTATAATTCTTACTTTATCAAGACACAGAAACATGGTACAGTAGTCTCTGCTGATAGAAACACCTCTTAAGAGAACACTTCAGCTAAGAGAACAACCTTGTGGTGAAACAGATTTTTCCAATTGTAAATGCTCTGCCTAAAGGAATAGGAACTTTGCTTAAAATAACACATTTTTGGCACCGATAGCGATTCTTTCACAACTGATAAAGTACTGTTTTGTAACCCGATAACTCATCTTCCTTCAAACTTAAATTCAGATGGTTTACTGACTTGTCATCACAAGTGTCTTGAGGCACTGATTGGTTTATTCAGTCCTTTGAAGAATGTATTCTGATTTCCACGAGTGCACCTCATCTCTATCATTACAAAATGGCATGTAAACAAACGCCAAAACACACAGCTGTTTCTCGTTCTACAAAGTTGGAAACTGTTCGAGCTCTTGAAAAAAACCTGATTCAGACACAAGTCGCCGAGCAATTTGATGTTTCCCGTTCTTGCTTAAATAATTTTGGGTATGTCTTGAATACTGTACATGTATTCATAATTATTCTAGAGCTGCTGCATTTTTTTAACAGAGTAAGGGTGCTGTGTTAATTTAGTTTGACAGTTTGACGTTAGTTTGTCTGTTACTTTATTATTATAGTTTATTAACATACACTTGCCTATTGCTTTTCTCTTATTCTGTTCATTTCATATGTTGATGCACGTGTCTTGACAAGTAATACATATTTATTTATTCATTTATTGATTCATATTGTGTCTGGTGGTCAACTCCATCTTAGAGAACACTTTGGCTAAAAGAACACTTCGATTGCTTCCCGAGGGGTGCTCTCTTAGCCGGAGATTACTGCAGTGAGTAGTGACATACTTTCTGAATGATTATAGTTCACCACGTATTATAAGATAAATCACAACGAAAATCCACATTCCCAATGCTTAATGTATTTAAATAATGTGATTAGATCCTCAGTCTGCATGATGCTGGTACCGGTCCTTGTCACTTTCTTATTAGGATGTTTCATTCCGAGTCATTTTTTTTTTCAGCAGCAATTTTCTTTCAACTATGATGAAAGTTCTGCTTCAGAGGATTGGAATGATTTAAATGGTCAAACTCTTCTCATCCTGCTCAAGATGGACATTATGATTTCCTAGTGACTGGCAGATGCACTGTGCAGCAAGGTTAATTACTTTTTTTTTTTCTTTTTTCCCAAACACGATCGCTTCTTACTGTCTGACAACAAAACAAGAGTTGCTGCATGCCATTCGTTTGATGAAACATTGATTGAGTTTACTGTACTGCCCCAACTAATAGAGGCTCCTGGAAATGTTGTGCATTGTAGCATTTTATAAATCCCCCATGCAATTTTTAAAATAGAAAGTTAGTTATCAAATCAAAAAATATTAAGAAAAGCCAAATAGTTTTAGTGACCTACATGTTTGTATGAATAGGTATAATTATAAAATGTTTCTCTGTAGCATAATCATAATGAAAGGAAGGGGGGAGAAAAAAAACAGAAGGGCGTCCACAATAGAGGGCAACAACTCAGCTAAGACAGATATTAAATTATTATTATTTCTTAGCAGACGCCCTTATCCAGGGCGACTTAGTTGTAAACAAAAATATATTTCAAGAATCACCGTACAAGTATTAATACAATTAAGAGCAAGATAAAATACAATGAATTTGGTTCTAGCAAGTACAAGTATATGACAAAATACGATTCAATGTATTTATCTAGAAGTCTCAGAAACAAAATGTTAGAACTTGAAGCTACTGCACTAACAAGTAACTACGATGTGATAGGTGTTACAGAAACTTGGTTGTCTGAGAGTGATGGAGATGAATATAATATTAGTGGGTATACACTGTACAGAAAAGACAGGCAGGACAGAAGAGGCGGAGGGATAGTGCTATACATAAGAAATAGTCTTGAAGCCCAGGTGTTAAATCTGGATGAAGAAAACAACGCAGAATCAATATGGGTCAGAATAATGGACAAAAATTCAAAGGGCATAATAATAGGTGTATGCTATAGACCACCTGTGGCAGGGCAGGGCCCTGCCTGTAATTAATATTATTGTGTGGTGATTTGGTGGTGGTTGGCAGGGACGGGGTTAATTTCTTATCCCTGCCAAAATACATGTGAAAATGTGGCTGGAGCTCATTGAGTAATTGATAATTAGGCTCCAGCTACATGGTATAAAAAAGGGGAAAATGCTTTGTTTGGTGGAGGTGTTTTGGGTGAGTGTTTGTTTGTGCGCTGGTTTTTGTTTAAACCTTTTGTTTTGGCCCTTGTGCCAGTTGTTTTACTGAGAAAGTTTTGTTTTTGTTTAACTGTTTTATTTTTGCTCTGTGAGCAGTGTTTTGTTAAACTTTTTTACTTCCTTTTGTTTATTAAATAGCGCAGAAGCGCTTTAACTACAGTTTCCTTGCCTCTGAGTCTCTTTGCCTGCCAATAACATCTGGGCCCGCAACGCTACCCTGTCACACCGCCAAATTCAGACTCCGAGCAAAATAATCTGTTATACAATGACATTAGAAATGCATGTAGCAAATGAGAAGCCATACTAATGGGGGATTTCAACTTCCCCCATATAAAATGGGAAAACCCAGTGGGGAGCACGACGGATGAAATTGAAATGGTGGAAATGACAAATAACTGCTTCCTAACGCAATTTGTCAAGGCACCAACTAGAGGGGGTTCAAAGAGGAGGTTAAATGTCTAAGAGACACAAATGGCAAAATCATAAATGAAGAAAAAAAAATAGCAAATATATTAAATTATTACTTTTCAAAGGTTTTTACAAAGGAGGATACGGACAACATGCCACCCATGTCAACCTGTTCTAAATTTTAAATAACTTTAGCCTAACAGGCGGCAGAAGTGTTAAAGGGACTAGGAGCTCTTAAAATAAACAAATCCCCTAGGCTGGATGAGATCCTCCCAAAAGTACTCAAAGAAATGAAAGAAGTTATTTACAAACCGCTAACCAAGATCATGCAACAGTCTCTTGACACAGGGGTTGTACCGACAGACTGGAAAATTGCAAATGTAATACCGATCCACAAAAAGGGAGACAAAACCGAACCAGGTAACTACAGACCAATAAGCCTGACTTCTATTATATGTAAACTTGTGGAAACTATAATAAGATCCAAAATGGAAAATTACTGATATGGAACAGTATCCTGGGAGGCAGTCAGCATGGTTTTAGGAAAGGGAGATCGTGTCTAACTGTGTCTAACTAACCTGCTTGATTTTTTTGAGGATGCAACATCAACAATGGATAATTGCAAAGCATACAACATGGTTTATTTAGATTTCCAGAAAGCTTCTGACAAAGTCCTGCATAAAAGATTAATTCTCAAACTGAACGCAGAAGGGATTCAAGGAAATGCATGCACATGGATTAGGGAGTGGTTAACATGTACAAAACAGAAAGTACTGATTAGAGGAGAAACCTCAAAATGGAGCGAGGTAACCAGTGGTGTACCACAGGGATCAGTATTAGGTCCTTTGCTCTTCCTGATCTACATTAATGACTTAGATTCTGGTATAGTAAGCAAACTTGTTAAATTTGCAGACAGCACAAAATTAGGAGGAGCGGCAAACACTGTTGCAGCAGCAAAGGTCATTCAAAATGATCTAGACAGCATTCAGAACTGGGCAGACACATGGCAAATTACATTTAATAGAGAAAGGTGTAAGGTACTGCATGCAGGCAATAAAAATGTGCATTATAAATATCATATGAGAGATACTGAAATTGAAGAATGAATCTTTGAAAAAGACCTAGGAGTTTTATGTTGACTCAGAAATGTCTTCATATACACAATGTGGGGAAACTATAAAAAAAGGCCAACAAGATGCTTGGATATATTGTGAAAAGTGTTGAATTTAAATCAAGGGAAGTAATGTTAAAACTCTACAATGCATTAGTAAGACCTAACCTAGAATTTTGTGTTCAGTTCTGGTCACCTCGCTACAAAAAGGATATTGCTGCTCTAGAAAGAGTGCAAAGAAGAGCAACCGGAATTATCCCGGGTTTAAAAAACATGTCGTATGCAGACAGGCTCATAGAATTAAATCTGTTCAGTCTTGATCAAAGAAGACTACACGGTGATCTGATTCAAGCATTCAAAATTCTAAAAGGTATTGACAATGTCAACCCAGGGGACTTTTTCGACCTGAAAAAAGAAACAAGGACCAGGGGTCACAAATGGAGATTAGATAAAGGGGCATTCAGAACAGAAAATAGGAGGCACTTTTTTACACAGAGAATTGTGAGGGTCTGGAACCAACTCCCCAGTAATGTTGTTGAAGCTGACACCCTGGGATCCTTTAAGAAGCTGCTTGATGAGATTCTGGGATCAATAAGCTACTAACAACCAAACGAGCAAGATGTGCCGAATGGCCTCATCTCGTTAAACTTTCTTATGTTTGTATAAATCATCCAATAACAATAGTTTTTGATCAGCTGTCCACATTGTTTTTACATGCTGATAATTAGTGTGTACCAGGGCATTTTATGTACAACAAAATTTAAAATAAAGAGTCTAAAATAGGCCATAATATACCATTTGTTAAATCTTGAAAAAGCAAGATGCATATGTGTACTGTACTCTAATACATTAATTCAAACAGTAATCATTTCATTAATTCAATTACTACAGTACCCTATTGTCGCTGGTCCCAAGGTTCATGCTTTCTGAAATAATCTATAGTCTTCAAAGTCAATATTTAATAATCACTACAAGGGGACTATTTTTTTTTTTAAAAATAAGTTTTCCATAAGAAATGTACTTTGAATGTCGACTCTGGCTCCATATTGCAGGATTTTTTATTATTAATGTTTAACAGCCAGTACGGTAGGCTCACATACAACCCAATATCCTAATTGATACTGTTTGTGGAATAAAAGAAAATATTTTAAACAAATACCAAGGGGTATTTACTGAGAGGACCAGAGGGCTCTTGCTCTATGTTTAACTTCAAATAAAATACAACAGAGCAGATGTTTTAAACTCACATTTAGGGGGTCATGTAAGTATCGGCACAGTGCAAATAATTGCAGATGCTAAATTCTAATTGCATAGCAGCCATACAATTATTTTGCACTGCACCCTATGTAAGCTTAAGGGCAATGCAAATTACTCAACACGCACAAATAATGATCCACAATTATGATAATGAGGGTCCCAATGAGCGCATCGGTCTATTTAGCGGCCGCACTTGCAGAGTTAAGACTACAGAGAGCAGTAGTAGCTGGATGACATTTGTGGAGCACGAAAATACAAACCAAAAAAAAAGTCAGAGGAAGGGCAGCAAAGTCCTCTTGGTGCACAGAAAAGAAAAGACAACCAACATCAGTTATGCTAGTATCCTTAGGAAATGATATGAATTGGCCTGCCCTTTTTAGCATGACATCCAGAAATCTGCCTAGCACTCTGGAAAAGGTGGATTGGGCTATCCCTCCAGACATTCCAACTGTGGTCTGAAAGGAACCAGAGGCTAAGCAGTGCAGAGAGCACAGCACTTTCACATGTGCAGGGATAGCAGTCCCTATGACGCGGAGGTCTAGCTCATCCCTCAATCCAGCTATGAGGTCAAGGATGACCTGCGGAGTGAGACAATATCGCTTTGGCACTGCATCCTCCATCATCCCAAACAGTGACCCTGGGATTGAATATGCAGGGTCTTCTTCCTCTTCCCCTTCTCCTCCAAACATGTTCCTGCCTCTCCTCAAAAAGAGCCAAGTGTCGCTGCATCAGGAAGTGTACCACAGCAGCCATCCTGAAGCCAATGACAGGTCTCTGCAGGTGTGTGCTTTTATACAGCTCTTAATTACTCGCTTCTACAATGGTTTGCTTCTTGTAAGAAGAGGTGTAAAGTTTTTGCAGGGTCAGCAATTGCCTAAGAGCAAGGCAAAATCCTTACATCACATTATAATGTTTGCACCTGCTTAGTATAGATCCCGTCCAATTCCATGCTCTTTTCTTCATTTGAATGCATTTTAATATCATTAATGATGGATTAATGATGGCAAAGTACAAATTTGATAGAGGGTGCAGAACGACAGGTGAACTTCATTCTTTATCAGCCGGTAAAATCAGACTTTACCACTGCTGAATGCAATTTACAGCAGCATCATGGGGGTTTTGCACCCACAAATCACTTTGCGCATATCCTTACATCACCCCCTAATATTCATTAACTTTACCAGCATCAAAAAGTCATTATATTCAATTACCCTCTATGTACATTAGCGTTACTCTAAAATAGATTGCTGGATGGAATTGCATTACTTCCTACAACCTACTGTGCTATCCTGTATGGCCTGTTGAGTTTGTGAAAAGCAAATGCATGGTGATTAAAAGAAAGGTAAGTGACCTATTATATGTATGCTTTCACCTTCTTGAGAAGCAGACTACTTTCTGGTTTTAAAATAAAAAAAAAACAATCCTATTATTTTTGTATGAAGTGTTTTACATATTAGAAATATGTTGTATTTTTTTTTTTTACAGCATATAGATTTGCAACTAAATTGACTAAGAACCATGTTTGATTTCTGATAAAATAGAGTTCACAGGAGCCAATAAATGAATATTTGTATTTACTATTTTGATGCTTATATACAATACATAGTGAAGTATGATAAGATCAGTTAAGTATGAGAGATCAACAAATCTGAAAAACTATTATTTTCAAGTCATTGGGGCATTTTAGATATTTATCTGATGGAGAGATGTCTGTGCACAAAAAAGAAAAGCTTATTTTTAAATATTAGGCTAATGGCTGCTTATTGAAACTGCAATCTCAAAAATGCACACATATTCCAAAAAATGTACTTTGAAAAGTGATATTCAGTGTATCTCTGATGAAAAGTGGATGGGAAAATGCAAAGCCACTGATTTTCAACAAAACTGACATTAGCTTGTGTTTGCAAATTAAAAGTGGAATATGAATGCTGGAATATGAATTTTCTTTTCCAAAGGCTACCATGTAGGTGGTCTCTCCTCCTTCCCCCTCGATTGTCTATCTATCTCTAGACTGAAATTGACACAGGAACTGATTCAAGGCATTGTAGATTGCTTTACTATTACTCATACTTGTTATGAATATTCATTTGCACTCGTTGCTCAGCATGAGCTTAAAAATGATTAAAATAAAATGCATCTCCTTAGAGCAAAGCTATCACAGTCTTAACTCTTTGCAAATGGCTCAGTATAATTTTGATTGAATTAGATCGATGCTGAAATTGCACGGAGATGCAATGCGATGACAAGAGTGTTCTTTCACCAAGGTCAGTACCAGATAACACGTTTTCAAATAAAAAGGAATTATAGTTATTATAGAATTATTTTGTGAGTTGCAATCACTATAATGATAAGTGACTTAGTAAAGGGATATAGTAATGAAAAAAAAATATGACCACCACCATTTGTCTGCCTTTTCAAATTGATGGGCATAAAAGCATTGTATTTCGTTTTTTTTTTGTCATCATGATTGGCAGGTAACTAAAAAGAAATTGTGTTCTGAAATTATGCAGATGTTTAAAACAAAATGAAGTACATCACTCATTTAGATATTTAATCAAACATGTTTTCTGGGCTTAGCGATAGGTGGACAAGAAAATCATTCTGCAGCTAAGCTCTGCAGTGGAGGTGTTGTGATTAGCAGCTTTAGGAAGCTTTCCATGGTTTATGGTGCAGGTTAATCTACATTTCTTTCACAGATTGTAAAAACAAAACTGTGATCTCTATAGAAGGCTATGCTTGTTTCTGTTTAATATAGGATTTCCATTTCCGGCAAACTTCTTTCTTTAATTAAAATGATAATCTTTCAGGTGTGTGTTTGTGGTTTTATTTTTATTTTTGAAGGCAGATGTTTGTTTTTTTAAAGATTAAAATTTCAAGTTTTATTCTGTTTCAATGCCTCAGGGTTTATGTTTAACATTGTGTTACCCCATCCTCACATTGACCACATTAGCCACAGATAGTCAGGTCTCCCAAAAGGCCAAACCTTAAAGTTGAAGAGCTAAAATATATATCAGGGATCATACACCCAGTTCAGGCAATCAGCTTCAAACAGTCCTGCACATAACCCAGATATGCATTGTTAGACAAAACATTGTCATTATTACTTAATTATATTAGACATACATTTTGCCAAATGCATTTCAACTTTTTAAAAGCCTGAATAACTGACTAATTCTACATTATAAGTCCTGCTGTGCAATGTGACCATGTATTCCATTAAAATCAAGTTGGCTTTTCCTCAGCTGTATGAAGAAAAGTGATACTGGCTGAGTGCTTGGCAGTTTTAAGCTATCATGATGTGCTTTTCTGTGTAGTGAGTTTATTGTATTGGGTGTATAAAAAGGGTGATCACGGGTGTTAGAATTAATGTTGGTGATAGAGGTGGACGTCCATGTTGCTGTGTTTATGTCCATGAGTTTTTGTAGACCCTTTGTTTTGGCCGTTTTGCCATTTTGTTTGTTAATGTGTTTTGTTTAGTGTCTCTGTACATTCGTAAATAACTGTCCGCACTAGAGCTTCACTGCAGCTTTTCTTGTCTGTGAGTCTTTCTTCCTGCCGTTAACTGCTGGCCATGACGCTACCCTGTCATAGTCCCATATTGTGACACAAAAAGATATAACTGTGTAATTTACTTAAAACAAAAACCCATTGAGCAGTTTAGTATACATCTTCTACTTTTTAAAATAAATCAGGAATGTTTAAAGCTTTTGGGCCTTTTTGTTTGCCATTGTGTACAGTAACAGTACTTAATGTACACAGTTGCAATTATTATTATTATTTTTCTTTATATGTGCTATAACAAGTCAGGTAAATTACAACAAAGACTTTAATATGAAAAATTAAATGTCATTCCATTTACTACATGGCTAGGTGGTCACTGTATTAGTTTAAAGGCCAATTTTAGTGGCTCTTGTGCTGAGGTTTGCTGTGATACACACAGTCTATGTTTAACAAATCACCCTGATTGTCATTCTAGTACTTGACATCACATCAATTGGGATTCAGCTCTTCAGTAATAAATCCACGAGGAATATAAAACACCAAGCTTGTCTCTTTGTAACCTGTGCGCATGTTGTGATGCATTCACTAAATGAGTGCATTCACTAAATGAGTCAGCTGAAAAGTTTTTAATCTTGTGCCAAGGGCCTTTAACCACCCAGAAGTGAATATATTTCATGGGAACCGCACGGCCCGGGATGAAAAAAAAATATAGTCCCAAAGGACAAAACACTTAGGGGTAGATTTAGTAAAATTGTGCCAGCCGCAGCGCAAACATACCGCAATTTGCATTTTCGTTGTGACCATGTCCGACATCATCAAAAAAACGCAAAAAATGGGTTTCTAGTAATTTTTTCTCCGGAAAAAGCTGAGAAAACCATTCAATGGCCGAGTGGGAGCGACAGGAGCCGAGACAATCCGATAAAAAAAAAAAAAAAAAAAAAATTAAAAAAGGCGTATCTCATGAATAGTCATACATGCCCCTGTCATTAGATAGGGGCGGTCATAAGGAAACAAGCTGAATGGTACTGTATCAGCGCACAGAGACTATCACGGACATTTGCAGAGCTTTTTTGAGATGTTATAGTAATAAAATAATGACTTGGATTGCGTTATTGAGGAGTTTGGTGATAAAACGAGTGATCAGGAGATGATCGATCGGTATGTACGACTATTATTATTATTATTATTTATTTATTAGCATATGTGAAAGCAATAGCGAACAAAAGGGTGGGGCGGGGCTGGAGATGCCTAGTGAGTGCTTTGTTGATATGCAGGGCCTTTTAAACCCGTTTGACTGTGAAAAAAAATACTTTTAAACAGCGCGTCTAAAATTAACTGCGCGTGTGAAAATAAATTAGACCTGGCGTGCCTGACGCACAATTAATAAATGGACTGCAAAGGATTAAGAAAGTAAACATTTTGTCGTATGTACTAAGAGAAAATATGTTAATGAAGACAGCCGCAATATACTAATTTAAATATGTGTTGTGTCTTCTTTAGCATTATACATTGCGAGAGTCGTGCAACATTGTTCAATAGTGGGAGCTGAGTTGTGGTTTGCTGCAATAGAGGGTGCCCGAAGGATAACGTCTATACAATACATTCTGTTCCGTCTTCATTTTACCTATTTTAATTGAGTTATATATATATATATATATATATATATATATATATATATATATATATATATATATATATATATATATACTGTATGTGTGTGTATATATATATATATATATATATATATATATATATATATATATATATATATACAGTACTGTGCAAAAGTTTTAGGCAGGTGTGAAAAAATGCTGTAAAGTAAGAATGCTTTCAAAAATAGACATGTTAATAGATTATATTTATCAATTAACTAAATGCAAAGTGAGTGAACAGAAGAAAAATCTAAATCAAATCCATATTTGGTGTGACCACCCTTTGCCTTCAAAACAGCATCAATTCTTCTAGGTACACTTGCACAAAGTCAGGGATTTTGTAGGCATATAGTCATACCAAACAGGTGCTAATGATCATCAATTCAATATGTAGGTTGAAACACAATCATTAACTGAAACAGAAACAGCTGTGTAGGAGGAATAAAACTGGGTGAGGAACAGCCAAACTCAGCTAACAAGGTGAGGTTGCTGAAGACAGTTTACTGTCAAAAGTCATACACCATGGCAAGACTGAGCACAGCAACAAGACACAAGGTAGTTATACTGCATCAGCAAGGTCTCTCCCAGGCAGAAATTTCAAGGCAGACAGGGGTTTCCAGATGTGCTGTCCAAGCTCTTTTGAAGAAGCACAAAGAAACGGGCAACATTGAGGACCGTAGACGCAGTGGTCAGCCAAGGAAACTTACTGCAGCAGATGAAAGACACATCATGCTTACTTCCCTAAACAATCGGAAGATGTCCAGCAGTGCCATCAGCTCAGAATTGGCAGAAAACAGTGGGACCCTGGTACACCCATCTACTGCCCGGAGAAGTCTGGTCAGAAGTGGCCTTCATGGAAGACTTGCGGCCAAAAAGCCATACCTCCGACGTGGAAACAAGGCCAAGCGACTCAACTATGCACAGGAACTGGGATGCAGAAAAATGGCAGCAGGTGCTCTGGACTGATGAGTCAAAATTTGAAATATTTGGCTGTAGCAGAAGGCAGTTTGTTCGCTGAAGGGCTGGAGAGCAGTACACGAATGAGTGTCTGCAGGCAACAGTGAAGCATGGTGGAGGTTCCTTGCAAGTTTGGGGCTGCATTTCTGCAAATGGAGTTGGGGATTTGGTCAGAATTAATGGTCTCCTCAATGCTGAGAAGTACAGGAAGATACTTATCCATCATGCAATACCATCAGGGAGGCATCTGATTGGCCCCAAATTTATTCTGCAGCATAACAATGACCCCAAACATACAGCGAAAGTCATTAAGAACTATCTTCAGCGTAAAGAAGAACAAGGAGTCCTGGAAGTGATGGTATGGCCCCCACAGAGCCCTGATCTCAACATCATCGAGTCTGTCTGGGATTACATGAAGAGAGAGAAGCAACTGAGGCTGCCTAAATCCACAGAAGAACTGTGGTTAGTTCTCCAAGATGTTTGGGCCAACCTATCTGCCGAGTTCCTTCAAAAACTGTGTGCAAGTGTACCTAGAAGAATTGATGCTGTTTTGAAGGCAAAGGGTGGTCACACCAAATATTGATTTGCTGTAGATTTTTCTATTTTTCTTCTGTTCACTCACTTTGCATTTAGTTAATTGATAAATATAAACTATTAACATGTCTATTTTTGAAAGCATTCTTACTTTACAGCATTTTTTCACACCTGCCTAAAACTTTTGCACAGTACTGTATATATATATATATATATATATACATATATATATATATATATATATATATATATATATATATATATATATATATATATAGTTCTGTAATTCTCTAAATGTGGCCCTTGGATTTCCATTTGCCTCCCGAACCATCTGCCTCACTGTGCGTGGGGGCAAGATACACTTGCATCCTCTACCAGGCAAGTTTACCACTGTTCCAGTGGTTTTGAACTTCTTAATTATTGCCCTAATAGTGGTAAGTGGTATATTTAGTTTTTTAGCTATTGTTTTGTACCCATTGCCTGATTTATGAAGGTCAACAACCATTTGTCTCTTTTGATTTGTGAGTTCTTTGCCTTTCCCCATGGTGATGGATGACAAATGGATTTCATATGCGTGTTACCTCATTTTTATATCCCAGGGAAACAGGAAGCCATAGAAGGCCACAATACAGTTCCTTAAGACTGAGATGAACTTAAAGAGGTAGAATGTTAATGCAGATTTAATTTTGTTTGATTTTATTTATAAGAATCTTTAGGGGCGCCAATAATTCTGACACCTATCTTTTTGAGAAAAATGTTTATTTGGAGGTGACTTTATATGTATACAGTGCCTTGCGAAAGTATTCGGCCCCCTTGAACTTTGCGACCTTTTGCCACATTTCAGGCTTCAAACATAAAGATATGAAACTGTAATTTTTTGTGAAGAATCAACAACAAGTGGGACACAATCATGAAGTGGAACGAAATTTATTGGATATTTCAAACTTTTTTAACAAATAAAAAACTGAAAAATTGGGCGTGCAAAATTATTCAGCCCCCTTAAGTTAATACTTTGTAGCGCCACCTTTTGCTGCGATTACAGCTGTAAGTCACTTGGGGTATGTCTCTATCAGTTTTGCACATTGAGAGACTGAAATTTTTGCCCATTCCTCCTTGCAAAACAGCTCGAGCTCAGTGAGGTTGGATGGAGAGCATTTGTGAACAGCAGTTTTCAGTTCTTTCCACAGATTCTCGAGTGGATTCAGGTCTGGACTTTGACTTGGCCATTCTAACACCTGGATATGTTTATTTGTGAACCATTCCATTGTAGATTTTGCTTTATGTTTTGGATCATTGTCTTGTTGGAAGACAAATCTCCGTCCCAGTCTCAGGTCTTTTGCAGACTCCATCAGGTTTTCTTCCAGAATGGTCCTGTATTTGGCTCCATCCATCTTCCCATCAATTTTAACCATCTTCCCTGTCCCTGCTGAAGAAAAGCAGGCCCAAACCATGATGCTGCCACCACCATGTTTGACAGTGGGGATGGTGTGTTCAGGGTGATGAGCTGTGTTGCTTTTACGCCAAACATAACGTTTTGCATTGTTGCCAAAAAGTTCGATTTTGGTTTCATCTGACCAGAGCACCTTCTTCCACATGTTTGGTGTGTCTCCCAGGTGGCTTGTGGCAAACTGTAAACGACACTTTTTATGGATATCTTTAAGAAATGGCTTTCTTCTTGCCACTCTTCCATAAAGGCCAGATTTGTGCAGTATTCGACTGATTGTTGTCCTATGGACAGAGTCTCCCACCTCAGCTGTAGATCTCTGCAGTTCATCCAGAGTGATCATGGGCCTCTTGGCTGCATCTCTGATCAGTCTTCTCCTTGTATGAGCTGAAAGTTTAGAGGGACGGCCAGGTCTTGGTAGATTTGCAGTGGTCTGATACTCCTTCCATTTCAATATTATCGCTTGCACAGTGCTCCTTGGGATGTTTAAAGCTTGGGAAATCTTTTTGTATCCAAATCCGGCTTTAAACTTCTCCACAACAGTATCTCGGACCTGCCTGGTGTGTTCCTTGTTCTTCATGATGCTCTTTGCGCTTTAAACGGACCTCTGAGACTATCACAGTGCGGGTGCATTTATACGGAGACTTGATTACACACAGGTGGATTCTATTTATCATCATTAGTCATTTAGGTCAACATTGGATCATTCAGAGATCCTCACTGAACTTCTGGAGAGAGTTTGCTGCACTGAAAGTAAAGGGGCTGAATAATTTTGCACGCCCAATTTTTCAGTTTTTTATTTGTTAAAAAAGTTTGAAATATCCAATAAATTTCGTTCCACTTCATGATTGTGTCCCACTTGTTGTTGATTCTTCACAAAAAATTACAGTTTCATATCTTTATGTTTGAAGCCTGAAATGTGGCAAAAGGTCGCAAAGTTCAAGGGGGCCGAATACTTTCGCAAGGCACTGTATATATATATAATATATATATATATATATACCTTCCACATCGTGCGGTTGTAGTGCACTGAGGAGAAACGTCACATAACCAGAATGCAAATATGCACTCCATTACACACCATGCAACCATATCTCTACCAGGGGAACCACCTGAAAAACTATATATATATATATATATATATATATATATATATATATATATATATATATATATATATATATTTGGTGTCTGAAGCAGAGGTGTTTGATTTTTGCAAATTATTGAAAGCAGTATACTGTATGGATGCAATTCACTTGGCATTATCTCTGTACTTTGACATTCACTCAAGGGTCAATATATTGCTGGGATATTCGTCTAGCTCTGTAAATAATCTTTGAGGGTCTAGACAACTAGCCATATGGCTCTCTAATATAAATAGATATAAGGTGTACATTCTTTAAAAGACCTGCATTTTTCTCATTGCAGGTTGAGGAAAGACAATTGTATTTTAAAGGTTAAAACCCACTCCTGATCAAGTTCCTTGTGCCAGGGAGTTTAATAGACCTATCCCAAATTCCTTCAATACACCACTTATTTATAAACTTTGGAAAATGAAATATTTATGAGTTTAATCATACATTCAAGGACACATGGCAATTGTCATACTTCACTCTTGGTGATCTGACATGCTTTGTGTCAGCACTTTTATGTATGGGAAGGGGATACAATCAGTCATACAGTACACAAAAGAAGGTTAACCTAGAACAGATATTTCTGTTACAGCCAACGTTACACATTTCAAGTAGATACATCAATTATATTTAATGAATTAAAATAAAAGTGGCCCCAAGGTGACATACAAGCCAATATTGCCCCTATGGGCAATTCATAGGCAAACTGTCCCCTCCATCATATATGGAGGCATAGGAGGCTGTGTGGTCTAGTGGTTAAAGAAAAGGGCTTGTAACCAGGAGGTCCCTGGTTCAAATCCCACCTCAGCCACTGACTCATTGTGTGACCGTGAGCAAGTCACTTAACCTCCTTGTGCTCCGTCTTTCGGGTGAGACATAATTGTAAGTGACTGCAGCTGATGCATAGTCTCTGTAAGTCGCCTTGGATAAAGGCGTCTGCTAAATAAACAAATAATAATAATAATATATGTATTACATGGGCAACTTGCCTACAGTGATAAATCAGGCACACAATATGTCTAGGTAAGTTATGCAGGGCTTTCTGAAAGTTTCTCGGCTAGTTTTAAGATGTTTACAGTACATGCTGTTAAGGCTTTTATTTAATTATATTTGTCTATGAAATATATTCCAAAATATGTAGACTTACATCTTTATTACTCTTTTGGTGGGAACAAAAGTTGGTTGGTTGATGGCTGTTGGCCACTAGTAGCCAGTTGCCAGTTGGGTGTTTGAAAAGCTAAATGACCAGCTAGCAGATAGTAGCTCATTGGCCAAATGTCTGTTTCCTACTAAAAAACTGAATGGCCAACTGGCAGCCAACAACTAGACTACTTTAGTTCCCATACTAAGGGGATACAATAAAATAAAATAATCTTCCACAGTCATTCTCAATTAATGGAACATTTATACAAGGGTATCATTTCAGTGATAGATTTATTTTGCATGTATAGCCTTTCTCTATTCAGGGATACCAAGATAGTAAGTAAGTAAGGAGTCTGCCCCAATACTTGTTGGAGGGCATGTATACTGTATACCCTAAGTTTGGTCTGACAAAGGGCCATTTTATGTCTTTCCTTTATCAATACAAATAGAAAAAGTTGACTTGACCGCTTAAGGTGATCACTGAAAGTAACAAGAAAGACAGTAACTTCCTAAAATGTGTTAATAAATATGTATACCTCTCATATGATTCTAATGCCCTCTCATTAACTCACAGACATACATATACTGTACAGAAAACAAATTAAAATTAAAAAAATAAATGATTGGTCTAATTATGATGTTAAGCAATATGGATTAGTGGGAAGTATTTAAAGTAACATATTTACTTTAATTCGTTTTCTCAAGCATGTATAAAATCTTAATATAGAATTTGGGATAGCAAAAATAAATCATGTATCTCAGGTTATGATAAAATGATGTAAAGTATGTAAAAGCATATTGTGATGGTGTCTATAGACGGTATGGTAATTCAAGGGCATTAGGACCCTGGTGAGCGACGGCTGGCAGACATCTGGGCTCACATGCCAGGGGAAGCCGAATGGTCGCCAGTTGCCAAACAATTATCAGGTGCAGCTGTGTGTAGGGGGGCTAATTAAGCCTGTATAAAAACAGGTAGCAGACAGTGAGAGCGAGAGAGCAATGGTGATGATTGAGAGCGTTCTGCCAGTACAAAGGAAGAAAAGGTATTATTTGGTAAACTGGCAAATGGTTATTCACAGGGTGAAAGTGCTTAGCCTTCCCTGATCTTAGTTTAGGGTAAAATCTACCATGCACTCTCCCTCCTCCTCAGCCAAGAACCTTGGAGTAACCCTGGACCCCTGCCTCTCCTACTCCCAGCACATATCCACTCTAGCACGCACCTTCCGATTCTTCCTGAGCAACATACAAAGAATCCGACCCTTCCTCACCAACTACACCACGCAACTCCTCGTCCAGGCCCTGGTACTCTCCCACCTAGACTACTGCAACTCCCTGCTGGCCGGCCTCCCTGCGTCCACCACCCGTCCACTCCAGCTCATCCAGAACTCTGCTGCTCATCTGGTGTTTTCTCTGCTTCGCTCCTCCCACGCTACTCCACTGCTCCGGTCACTCCACTAGCTCCCAATCACTGCTCGAATTCAGTTCAAGACTCTTGTACACACCTACAGATGCCTTGACCAGACTGCACCCAGCTACCTCCAGACCCTCATCTCTCCCTACACCCCCACCCGACCTCTCCGCTCCACCTGCACTAGAAGACTGGCTGTACCTCTGCTACGCTCCCCTGCCTCCAGAGCTCGCTGCTTCTCCACTCTCGCCTCGCATTGGTGGAACGATCTTCCTACGGATGTCAGGACTGCCCAGTCCCTGACCACCTTCCGGTACTTTAACTTGCACTTATCTGCTCCCTATTTTACTGTATTTAATCCTGCACTTAACCCTATCTGTAGTATTTTGTATTTCAACTGCACTCGTATCTAACCCTGATGTAACTATCAACACTGTTATCTGCTCTTGAACTGCCCTGATATCAAATCTTACTGTGTTTTGTATTTGCTCTTATTAGGACTGAAGTCACTGTATTTTGTATCTTGCTCTTAATTGTACTGTAATGTATTTTTTGTATATAACTGTAAGTCACCCTGGGTAAGGGTGTCTGCTAAGAAATAAATACATACATACATACATACATACATACATACATACATACATACATACATACATACATACATACATACATACATAAATAATAATAATAGGAAGGTGTAGGTAGGCTCCAGAAGAGCCAGGCTTGTTTTGGTTGAATTGTTTACTTTGGGCTTCACAAAATAAAAGTGTGCCACTGTGCGCTTAAACGAAACGTATCTGCACCCACACATCACAGTGTGTGACAGAGATCGAATGAGTCTTATTGTTAGATCTCCCTCTCGACCTGTGAGGGCACGGTGCACGAGGAACAGAGTACCCTTAATGAAATGGCACGACAATTTATTCCGTAGGGTAGATGGAAGTCGGTCAGTTCGGAAAGGGGCGGAGCTATGGCACCCGAGCTCAGTGACCCAGACGGTAAGCGGCGTGGCATCCGAGGACTGGAGGAGCGGATGCGCTCGTTAACCTCGGGGTCATGGGCGAGGGTATAAATAGGGGGCATGGCTTGAGTGATCTGTTCCTTTGCATATGGTTAAATTAAATAACCAAGAAGGAGCCCGTCTTGTGAAAATAAACCGTGAGTGTTTCGTGTCTGTGTCGTAACACTGTGTGTCTTGTGTGTTGTTTCACTAAAGATTACTGAGCACGATCCGGAGCTGCAGCCGCAGGCCAGTGAGAAACCCGGACTTCACCACTCACCTTTTTCCACTACAGGAACTGTCTTTTGTTTGCACCATTAGCACTTGAATCACGCACTGTCTTTGTGTTTGTGTTTTGTGTGGGTGTCTGAACGGGACTTTTGGGGTTACGGGTCAAACCCGTGGATTACAAATAGAAGTGATGCACGCCGCTGTATCACTTCCAGCACTATTATTATTTGCAGGTTTGCCTTAAGGCTCTGGACATTTATTAAATTAAATAAACACCCTTGCACCTGTACCAACGTTGTCTGTGTGATTATTCTGCATTGCATTCACCTGCACGGCGTTACCACTTTGCCACACAGTGATATAGACAATATGTACACATTTTTTAAGACAGACCATATTGGTATTTTTCAGGTGTCAAATGACAATAGACACATGTTTAATTTAACATGGTAAATAGATCTACTGAACATGCTTGCACACTTTTATTCTGTTAAATCTTTTAACAAATGTCAACAGCTGAGTGCAATATATTTCTATCAAATACTGTACCTGATAGTGCAACGACTTTAACACAAGTGATACATGTCCCCAGAGCTTTCCTCACATGTTTGGATCTTTCCTTTGCGCCTTGCAGTCAGACTCAAGCAGGTGGAGTCTATACCAAAAGAAAAAGATTCTACAAGCATCAGCCAGTTTCACCCTATTTCCCTATTAAATGTAGAAGGCAAGATTTTCTTCAGCATTATTGCTAAGAGATTGTTAACTGACCTATTAAAGAACTGCTTCGTTGACACTTCAGTACAAAAAGTGGGCATTCCAGGTTTCCCAGGATGGTTAGAACACATCAGAATGATCTGGCAAGAAATTCAATCAGCTAAAAAGGAGAGGAAGGAGCTCCATGTGACATTCCTGAATTTGGCTAATGCATATGGTTCAGTGCCATATGAACTTCTTTGGGCAGCATTTGATTTTTTCAGTGTACCGACGACAATAACAAATTTAGTGAAAGCCTGCTTTGGAGATTTGCAATTTAGTTTTTCAACTTCAGAATTCAGCACTACATGGCAATGCCTAGAAGTTGGAATAATGGCAGGATGCACAATTTCTCCACTGGCTTTTACCATGGCAATGGAAGTAATTATGAGGGCATCAAAATGGGTAGTGGGAGGATAATGCTTGGCTTCTGGAATGCGACTACCACCAATTCGAGCAAAACATGGATGACATGACAACCATGACTACAACAGTAGCCTGCACTAATCGGTTATTGGGCAAATTAACCAATAACATTGGATGGGCACGAATGCAATTCAATTAAATCAAGGAGCATCTTTATAATTAAAGGTAAAGTAGTAGATAAAAGGTTCTACATTAATGGTGAGGTAATACCAACGTGTCTGAGAAACCACTGAGAAGTCTTAGGAGATGGTACAACAGGGATCTAAAGGACACAGTTTGTGTGGGAGAAGTTAGACAACAAGCAGTGGAAGGATTGAAGAGCATAGACTGCAGCGCTTTACCAGGCAAACTAAAACTCTGGTGCTTTCAGTTTGGTCTACTGCCAAGGCTGCTGTGGCCACTGACTGTGTACGAGGTTTCTTTGACAACAGTAGAGAAGCTTGAAGCTTTAATCCGTTCATACGTCAGGAAATGGTTGGGAGTTCCACGCTGCCTCAGCAGAGTGGGACTTTATGGTAGAGGAATACTGCAGCTACCAGTCTCCGCTCTAACCGAGGAGTTTAAGTGCGCCAAGGTCCGACTGGAAATTACATTAGTAGAGTCACACAACAAATTTATAAGGGAGGCAGCACCTGTGTTGAAAACTGGAAGAAAGTGGGCGGCAAAGAAAGCCATGGAAGATGATCATGGGGCAAGTTCAGCATGGAAGAGGGGGTCTTGGTCTCAGTTCAGCTCCTCCTACATGGCACAAGGCAGCCACAGCTCAATGGAGGAAGCTGGTAGTCAACGAGGTGCAAAAGCAGGAGGAGAGGATGAGGTGCGTAAAGGCCGTTTCCCAGGCCAAGCAGGGAGAATGGATGAGATGGGAGAGTGTGGAACAACGCAAGATCGGCTTGCAAGACCTATGGACAATGGAACAGAGCAGGATCAGTTCCCTCATCAGGTCAACTTATGATGTTCTCCCATCACCACAGAACCTAAAGCTCCGGGTAGGAGAGGATCCCTCATGTCCTTTTTGTTCACCACCTGCAACATTAAGGCACATTTTGACAGGATGTAAGGTGACTCTTGGCCAAGGATGGTTTACTTGGTGCCATAACCAGGTGCTGTGATGTTTGGCCTTAGCATTGGAAGACAAGCGTAACATGACCAATAAGTTGCCACCTGTTCCATCAAAACATTACGCACAAAATACAACATTCCTCTGCCCAGGACTGAAACCGCCAAAAAAAAGTTTTAAAACTAAGCCTCGCCCAGGACAACTGGAAGCTGCTAGAGACTGGAAAATGCTGACAGATGTTGGTCAATGGCTTATTTTCCCACCTGTGATTGCCACTACTAACCTTTGACGAGATATTGTCTGTGGTCTGGATCAGCACGCTTTGCCGTGGGAGGATGCGGTAGATGAGGCGTATGAGGGGAAGAAACTGCGGTATGCTCAACTAGCTGCTGAAGCAGAACAGCGAGGATGGAGAGTCTGAGTTTACCCAGTGGAGGTGGGTTGTCAAGGATTTGTGGCACACTCTACAACCCGGTTCCTCAGAGACGTCGGAATCAGTGGCCAAGAGTTGCTTTGCACAGTGAACTTATCTGAAGCAGCAGAGAGGAGCAGCAACTGGCTGTGGTTGAGATGGAAAGCTTCTGGTTGGGGATCTCAAGCACAATAGAATGAAAGAAATGCTGATGTACGGGTAAGTAAGCTGGGTTGAGTTGAGTGGGGGACGGAGGGGGGTGATGCTGGGACGCTAGAATCACCGTCGAGCCCTCTTGAGGTGTTGTGGGCTAGCCGACGAAACACTGAGGATGGAAGGTGCCCACTTGAAGACCCAGAGATGCACTTTACTTAGCTCAATCCAGACGGTTGTCATGCTGATGCACTGGGGAGACCGCACTGTGGTTGATCCCTGGAGCCAGCATCGCAGCCATTGTGTGTGCTGATGTGCTGGGGAGGCAAAATAAGTTGATCCCTGGAGCCAGCATTACACCAGCCATCAACACCAGGCAGAAGGATATCTACATCATCAGATGGAAGGAAACGCAAATGGATGGAGACACAGATGGATCACATTAGTTTACTGTAAAGCTACGTCTTAGTTGGTGTTTATCTTGTCGAGAGCAGAGTTCAAATCAGCATTAAGTTTTAACATCTACTCTCATGTAATAGAAATCATGATATATTCCCACTCCATACCGTAAGGGCCAGTCCAGACATGGGTTCGTAATGAAGCTGACCATGTTTATGTGGTGGCTCTCTATTGGGGTATTAGCTATATCTCAGCCATGCAATGCTTCAACCTGTAAAAGTAATTACTTTGAAGAAAAACATAAAAAGACTAGTTAAGGTATGTAAAGACAAAATATAAAAAAGCTAAATTAAAAAAACAATTATAATAAAGATTACTATAGAGAGATACATTATAAATGTAATCAAAATGTATTTAATTCAGTAGTTCATTACAATTGACAGTATATTATTGAAGAAGAATGATTGACACCACCAGATGGTAGAGCAGTTTATAATATTCTAAAACGTGATTAATTTAAATTAATCAAACCAAATTAAAGGACCTCAAAATATGACTTTGAAAAGCATTAAACAAACAGAATCAGGTTTTCTTCTCATTAAAAAAGCTATACAATTTGCAGTCTGGCATGTTGTAATTACTTTCCTTTAATGATTAGTGTTTTATTATTATTATTACTTGTGCCATTATTTCAACAGGTGTTGACATTCTGGTTTATAGCAAATACAGGTCTCTGAGCAATGGTTTATCAAACTTTATTTCACACAGCATGCTTGCTGTTAAGTGTTTTAAGTATGCATTGAGGTATTTTAATTGATTCCTGTCATATTAATGCCATCCTGGAAAATCGGCTTTTCTGAGGGAAATAAAAAAAGACTCAATTGATTTGAATTTGACTTCACTGCAGAGTTAAGGCCTTGCTAATGAACTTGGAATGTAAAGTTTAAAGCTGGTGATGGGATAAAGACAGGGTATTTAGCCTTTGTTATAAGAATACATAAAAACAACAGCTTTCTTTACAAGATCCGGAGATAACAAAAAAAATTACATTTCATTTTGTTCCAGGTCCCTGGCCAATCAATAAATCTAGCGACCGTTGGTTGGGGTTTGTCAATAATTCTGTCATTAATAGGATGATGTCGACCCAGGTGACAGATGACTCCATTGATCTAATCAGGTGCAGTGAAATCCTCCATTTAACAGACATGTATTTTAAGTTCAAAGAGTATTGATATCTAACTGAGCGGAAAGCTGACTCCAAAGGTTTCACAGTTTATCTTTGACATTGAACATTTCTTGTTTTTTAACTTGTAACTTTAAAGCCGTTTCACAGGTTTGAGACACCTTTTTGTTATCAAATTTTTATTGGAACGTAAAATACAATACATCAGTTCAGTACAGAAAAACATTCCCCATGTTTTTTTTTTTTTTTTGGCCTCACTCGGCCATTGAAAGCTTTTCTCTTTTTTCAGCCATTTCAGGGTCACACAGACCGTAAAAATGAAGTAGCGTTTCTGTTAATAAAGTTTGTGCAACCATCCTTAATTAATTAAAACACAGTCCATTGAAATTATGCGGTTGCTTAAAAGAACAAACAAAACAGTCCATAAATCATAGGCTTTTGTAAATTCAGCGCGTGCACACCATATGTGCTGATATAAAAATTGCCTGTTTAAACGTGTTCAGTTTGGCATACACTCGTACAGCTGGAGTAAACAGACTGAACGCTGCACACAGCAGGTAGGTAAGCAGGCAAGTAAAACAGTCCATTTAATACAGTGGCTTTCTTTTTAAAACAGGTGCAAACAGAACGCTGTCTTTCTTTTAAAAACCAAGCATAAATGTATACCGCCAGTATGTGGTCTGGGTTACTCACTGTAGAGATCTTGTATGGCGAGTGCACCAGTTTTGCTTCATTCCAGATTGCAGACACGTTGCAGCTTCCTCCGGCACGGCCAAAATAAAAGCCCTACTCGCTTTGTATTTTACAGTCCCTCCACACAGGTATCTTTGGCTCTGGAATACTGAAGTCCATTCTGGTCACCAACACTGTCGCCCTTTCAATCTCTTGGTCCCCGTATTTCTGCACAATGAAAACATGGCTGCTCTTGACTCTGTGTCACTAATATACACACTGCTATAATGGTTGCTGTAGAAACTGTACTCAGCTGTAATGGTGAAAGACCGACAACACCGCTCGGTAACTCAGACTTGCTGCTGTCACACAGAATGCATGCACCATTACTCTCTCTCTCTCTCCTTTCTTTCTTTCTTTCTTACTCTCTCTCTCTCCTTTCTTTCTTTCTTTCTTTCTTTCTTTCTTGCAGGCTGAGCAAATGCCTTCACTGCACTCTTCAGGTATGATGCTGGCAACACTGCCCAGCACCTTCCGTCTCTCTCCCTTTCCATTGCTTGTCTGCCTTTTTTTAAATTCCTGTGGACAGGTCACCTGACATTTGACCATCGGGAGTTGAAGTTTCTTTACTAGGCAGTACTATTATAGAGCACACAGCCCTACAACAGGAACAAACATCGTTCTTGTTTTGAGCACAGGGGTTAGATATCCTAATCCCCCTTTTCTGATACCTTCCTCGTATGCTCATCACTGACCGTTTGTTACAATATATATATATATATATATATACAGTGCCTTGCAAAAGTTTTCAGACCACTGACCAATTCTCTCATATTACTGAATTACAAATGGTACATTGAAATTCTGTTTAATATTTTATTTTAAAACACTGAAACTCAAAATCAATTATTGTATGGTGACATTGGTTTTATGTTGGGAAATATTTTTAAGAAAAATAAAAAAAACTGAAATATCTTGCTTGTATAAGTATTCAACCCCTGTGCTGTGGATGCTCCCAGTTTACACCGATGAAAGAAATTGCCCTAACGAGGACACAATTACCTTACCATTGGCCTCCACCTGTGAACCATTAAAGTTACTGTCACATTTTCTGGATAAAAACCCCACTGTTGAAGGATCATTGATCAGGCTGTGAATCTGAAGGAAAATGAAGACCAAAGAGCATTCTACAGAAGTTAGAGATAAAGTAATACAAATGCATAGATTAGGGAAAGGGTACAAAATAATATCCAAGTGTTTGGATATCCCAGTGAGCACAGTTGGATCAATAATCAGGAAGTGGAAGCTGCATCACACCACCCAGGCACTGCCAAGAAAAGGCCGTCCCGCAAAACTCAGTGCTCAAACAAGAAGGAGACTTGTGAGAGAAGCCACAGAGAGGCCAACAATCACTTTGAAGGAGCTACAGAGTTCAGTGGCTGGGAGTGGAGTAATGGTGCACCAGTCAACCATATCAAGAGCTCTGCATAACACTGGCCTGTATGGGAGGGTGGCAAGAAAGAAGCCGTTACTCAAAAAGTACCATCTGAAAGCACGTCTGGAGTTTGCTAGAAAGCATGAGAATGACCCAGCTGCGATGTGGGAAAAGGTTTTGTGGTCAGATGAGACCAAGATAGAGCTTTTTGGCCAAAACTCAAAGCGCTATGTGTGACACAAACCTAACACTGCCCATGCCTCAAGACACACCATCCCTACAGTGAAGTATGGTGGTGGCAGCATCATGGTGTGGGGATGCTTCTCATCAGCAGGGACTGGGCATCTTGTTAAAATTGAAGGAAGAATGGATGGAGCAAAATACAGGGAAATACTGCAAGAGAACCGGCTTGAGTGGCTCAAGAACAAAAAGGTGAATGTCCTACAGTGGCCCAGTCAAAGTCCTGATCTCAATCCCATTGAGAATCTGTGGCACTATTCAAAAATTGCGGTCCACAAGCGTCGTCCAACTAACCTGAACAACCTGGAGCAAATCTGCCAAGAAGAACGGGCCAAAATCACTCCGACACTGTGTGCAAAACTGGTACATACTTACCCCAAAAGACTTAAAGCTGTTATTGCAGCGAAAGGTGGCTCTACCAAATATTAATGTGTGGGGGTTGAATACTTATGCAAGCAAGATATTTCAGTTTTTTATTTTTCTTAAACATATTTCCCAACATAAAACCAATGTCACCTTACAATAATTGATTTTGAGTTTCAGTGTTTTAAAATAAAATATCAAAGAGAACAAAATTTCAATGTACCATTTGTAATTCAGTAATATGAGAGAATTGATCAGGGGTCTGAATACTTTTGCAAGGCACTGTGTATATATATATATATATATATATATATATATATAGTGAGGAAAGGGTAGTGTCGCCTTTAAGGAATGGTGGCGCTAAGGGAGAAACGACACAACCCAGAAATCCGAGTGCCAATTAATTGGGAGGGAGCTTTTTGAGATGTTACAGGAATAAAATAATGACTTTTATCGCATTATTGAGGAGGTTGGTTTTAAAACAAGTGATCAGGAGGTGATTTATCTGTATGCACGACTATGAAGAGGTAAGTGAAAAATACAGCGAACAAGGGGTGGGTTGGGGCTGGAGATGCAGTACTGAGTGTCCTGTCGATATGCAGGGCTTGTTAACCCTTTGCGGTCCATTTATTAAGTGTTTCAGGCGCGTCAGGTCCAATTTATTTTCACACGCGCAGTTAATTTTAGACGCGCTGTTTAAAAGTATTTTTTTTCCACAGTCAAACGGGTTTAAAAGGCCCTGCATATCAACAAAGCACTCACTAGGCATCTCCAGCCCCACCCCACCCTTTCGTTCGCTATAGCTTTCACATATGCTAAGAAATAAATAATAATAATAATCATAATAGTCGTACATACCGATCAATCATCTCCTGATCACTCGTTTTATCACCAAACTCCTCAATAATGCGATCCAAGTCATTATTTTATTACTATAACATCTCAAAAAAGCTCTGCAAATGTCCGTGATATTCTCTGTGCGCTGATTCAGCCAGCTTGTTTTATGGCCACTGTTATCTGATACCAGGGGCAAGTATGACTATTCATCAGATACGGCCTTTTTTTTCCGGCTTGTCTTGGCTCCTGTCGCTCCCACTCGGCCATTGAATGGTTTTCTCGGCTTTTTCTGGAGAAAAAAACGACTAGAAACCCGTTTTTTGCGTCTTTTTGATGATGTCGGACAGGGTCCAACATCATCAAAAAGGGCCGCACCCCCTCCTGCTCCAACCCCTACACCCACTGCATCCCCTACTAACTCACCCTCCTTCTCCACCTTCTCTCCCCTCTCAGACTCTGACCTCTCCTCCCTGCTCCAGGGTCACAAACCCACCACGTGTGCCCTGAACCCCCTCCCCACTCACCTCTTTCAAGCTGCTGCTCCTGCTCTACTTCCCTACATCTCCTCCCTTCTTAACACCTCTCTCCTTTCTGGTCTATTTCCCTCTGCCTTCAAACAAGCCTCTATCACTCCCCTCCTCAAAAAACCTACCCTCGACCCCACCTCCCTCCAGAGCTACCGTCCAGGTTTGGGAAGCACTATTCTAGATATCTACTACTTGTCTGCAATCACATAGATTAAAAAATAATGCAAAGGAATGTATTCCATTTGTAAATAAAAAAATAAATAAATAAAAAAAAGTCCTATACCAGATTGATCTAGTTTTTAGCCATTATCTTCCTTTGGGGAATAACAATTACAAATAGGTTTGATTTTTTTTTTCCCCATTAGGGATAGTGTCTGATTGACACCTTCATCATATTTTCTCTGTAATTGACAGAGGGTTGAATGCATTTAGTTGTTCACATCAATATTAATAATACATTCACACTTTCATTACTTATTGTATTCAATATATTTGGATTATTTCCTTATATATATATATTTCCTTATATATATATATATATATATATATATATATATATATATATATATATATATATATATATATATATACACATACAGTACTGTGCAAAAGTTTTAGGCAGGTGTGAAAAAATGCTGTAAAGTAAGAATGCTTTCAAAAATAGACATGTTAATAGTTTATATTTATCAATTAACAAAATGCAAAGTGAGTGAAAAGAAGAAAAATCTACATCAAATCAATATTTGGTGTGACCACCCTTTGCCTTCAAAACAGCATCAATTCTTCTAGGTACACTTGCACACAGTTTTTGAAGGAACTCGGCAGATAGGTTGGCCCAAACATCTTGGAGAACTAACCACAGTTCTTCTGTGGATTTAGGCAGCCTCAGTTGCTTCTCTCTCTTCATGTAATCCCAGAAAGACTCGATGATGTTGAGATCAGGGCTCTGTGGGGGCCATACCATCACTTCCAGGACTCCTTGTTCTTCTTTACGCTGAAGATAGTTCTTAATGACTTTCGCTGTATGTTTGGGGTCGTTGTCATGCTGCAGAATAAATTTGGGGCCAATCAGATGCCTCCCTGATGGTATTGTATGATGGATAAGTATCTGCCTGTACTTCTCAGCATTGAGGAGACCATTAATTCTGACCAAATCCCCAACTCCATTTGCAGAAATGCAGCCCCAAACTTGCAAGGAACCTCCACCATGCTTCACTGTTGCCTGCAGACACTCATTCGTGTACCAGTCTCCAGCCCTTCGGCGAACAAACTGCCTTCTGCTACAGCCAAATATTTCAAATTTTGACTCATCAGTCCAGAGCACCTGCTGCCATTTTTCTGCACCCCAGTTCCTGTGTTTTCGTGCATAGTTGAGTCGCTTGGCCTTGTTTCCACGTCGGAGGTATGGCTTTTTGGCCGCAAGTCTTCCATGAAGGCCACTTCTGACCAGACTTCTCCGGACAGTAGATGGGTGTACCAGGGTCCCACTGTTCTGCCAATTCTGAGCTGATGGCACTGCTGGACATCTTCCGATTGCGAAGGGAAGTAAGCATGATGTGTCTTTCATCTGCTGCAGTAGGTTTCCTTGGCCGACCACTGCGTCTACGGTCCTCAACATTGCCCGTTTCTTTGTGCTTCTTCAAAAGAGCTTGGACAGCACATCTGGAAACCCCTGTCTGCCTTGAAATTTCTGCCTGGGAGAGACCTTGCTGATGCAGTATAACTACCTTGTGTCTTGTTGCTGTGCTCAGTCTTGCCATGGTGTATGACTTTTGACAGTAAACTGTCTTCAGCAACCTCACCTTGTTAGTTTGGCTGTTCCTCACCCAGTTTTATTCCTCCTACACAGCTGTTTCTGTTTCAGTTAATGATTGTGTTTCAACCTACATATTGAATTGATGATCATTAGCACCTGTTTGGTATGACTATATGCCTACAAAATCCCTGACTTTGTGCAAGTGTACCTAGAAGAATTGATGCTGTTTTGAAGGCAAAGGGTGGTCACACCAAATATGGATTTGATTTAGATTTTTCTTCTGTTCACTCACTTTGCATTTAGTTAATTGATAAATATAATCTATTAACATGTCTATTTTTGAAAGCATTCTTACTTTACAGCATTTTTTCACACCTGCCTAAAACTTTTGCACAGTACTGTATATAAAGTGCTTGGACAAATATCCGAATATTCAAATGCATATTGTTTTATATGCATTCGGATACAAAAATCAGATGTTCGTATTCACTAAAAATGACAAAAATACCTTACACTTATTTACCACCTCACCAGAAGTTGTGTGACAGTTTAAGAGTTCAGTGTGATATGTGAGATTTAATATATATGTATAAAAAAAACCACAGGATCAACACAGCAGCTCGAGCCTCTATTTAAGTTTTAGACAGTAAAAAGTAAACAAACCAGATTATGCGCATGCACACATAGTGATCTCTATGGAAAGCCATCTGGATCAAAAAAGCGTTGTGTTGCTTAGAGCGAGTCATAATCTCATGGGATAGAAAAAAGACAAGTACATCATTCTGAAATTCCATGCTTAAACAGTGCCCAACTTGCTGGAAATGTTGTGAAGTGATTTTTATATAGATTGTATATATTATATATATTTTTTTGTTGCGACTTTCTGTTACATGGAATGTAATAAACGAGAATCAAAACGGTGAGTTTTTCCCCCTTTGTTTTACAATGTTATTTCCACGTTTGTTTTAGTGTTTAAAGTTAAATTTAATTTGCTTGCTCAGCTACAAAATGGCACAAGTAAACCTCATGTTATTACTTTATGAAAACGTGTCTATGGCCACTGTTTACTGTGAAGAAACGGCACTGGCAAGGAATGAAAGTAAAAAATAAACAAAATGCGGTGTCAACTTTATGTACTATTTATTTCGGGAATAAACAAACAACGTTTAACTTGAACTGCTATTTGGCCTCCTTTGTTTTGTAGTTAATTCACCGGGGTAAAGTAAGGCCTACACAACGTATTCTTTACTCCTGGGATATTTTTCTACTTAAATGTGTTACACAGTCTAACGTCTTGCTGTAAAATAAAGGCACACACACAGGGGCCATGCCCCCCTGCCCCTGCTGCTACGCTGTCTCTGCCTGCATTCAGAGCAATATAATGGCTTTTATTACTTTATGAAAACGAATATCCGAACGAATATTTAAATTATGAGCGAATATCCAAACATATTGTGATAAAGTAAAGGGTGTGGTTGTAGATGGTAAATACGTCAGGGCTGAGGTTTTGACAGCACTTTCTACTATCACAAAATGGCAGCAGGGAAAGGACCACATGTCACAAAATGGCCACCCACAGCACACTACAATTCCCACAATGCAAGGTGCCTAGGGTGTAGTAGCCACACCTGCCCTGAATTAGACATAATCATCCACGTATAAAAGGGCTGGGGCACAGCACGGGGAGAGAGGAGTACAAGGTGGTTAAGTGAGAGAGAGAGAGAGAAAGAAAAGTGCTGGTAAGAGTTATTGCTTTAAAACTAAAAGGAAGAAAAATAATTCTGTGTATGACTTGGACTGTTTTGACCACCTTTCTGGCGGATTAACCTTCGATTGTATGAGAACCTGAACTGTGTTTGACCCCTGTATGGATTATCACCTAAGGCTTTGGATTGTCCAATAAAAAAACAGGCACTGCCCTGTTAAACCAAACTGACAGTCTTGTGGTTACTGTTGATCTGGAAGAGGAGGGGGAACAGAGTAAAAATATAGTACAGCAGAGTGTATTTGTTACATGTGGTGGAGAATGCGGGCATTGACAACCGCAGCCCCAGTATAAAGAAAGCTAAAGAAAGAACAAAATGGAGGCTCTCGTGCAAGCTCTTGTTGAAGATACTAGGACGCAGCAGGTGGCACACCAAGAGACAGTGCGCATGCACCAGGAGACACTGCAGGCTCAACAAGAGACCAACCAACTACTGAGAGGAAATCAGGAGAAGCTTGAAAAAGAAGTGATGGAGAGTCTGACAACCCTCGCTGAGAACATGGAAACAGCCCGTCCTGCAGAGACCAACGCCATCCGAACAAACCATTATTTGCAGAAGATGAATAAACAAGATGACGTGGAAGCATATTTGACAACCTTTGAAAGAACCGCAGAAAGGGAAAAATGGCCGAAAGCACAATGGGCTGGGTTGCTCGCGCCATACTTGACGGGCGACGCTCAGAAAGTCTATTTTGATCTAGAGTTGATCGAATCCAATGACTATGATAAATTGAAAAATGAGATTCTGACCAGACTCGGTGTTACTCCAGCCGTGAGGGCTCATCGCTTCCACAACTGGATGTACCAACCTGGATTACCACCCCGGACCCAGATTTTCGATCTGATCCACCTTGCCCAGAAGTGGCTACAACCAGAGACCAACACCGCTGCAGGTATTGTGGAGACAGTAGTACTGGACCACTTCCAACGCAGTCTACCCCGAGAAGTCCGACGCTGGGTAGGCCAGAATGAAGCACTTACCGCAGACAGCTTGGTCGGCCTTGTGGAGCAATACTTCACAGCGGAATCAGGCGATCGACTACAAGGCGAAAGACCCCAGTTCCCCAGGGCTTGGCGAACCAGCGGACAGGGTAAGACTGTTCCTAAGCATATTGGGGTAGTTGAGCAGCCTAGGGCTGTAAAAACATCAAGAGACTGGGGATTTGACAAAAAGACAGCAGCAGAAAGTCCGGGACAATGGCAGAGATATAACTTTCCCCCCCGACCAGTCATTTGTTATAACTGTGATAAACCCGGACATATTGCTGCCCACTGTCCGCTCAAAGAAGAGCCTATGCAATGCAATGTGGGGAAGGTTGATACTGACAATGCTGTTCTGTATTCCTGTCCTGTAATAACTGCTTTTTCAGTGGGGGAGACTCCTGTAAACAAACATATGTGTAAAGTAAAGATTGATGGGACTGAGGTAATGGCTTTACTTGATTCGGGTAGCATGATTATTATTATTATTATTTATTTCTTAGCAGACGCCCTTATCCAGGGCGACTTACAATTGTTACAAGATATCACATTATTTCACATTATACAGATATCACATTATTTTTACATACAATTACCCATTTATACAGTTGGGTTTTTACTGGAGCAATCTAGGTAAAGTACCTTGCTCAAGGGTACAACAGCAGTGTCCCCCACTGGGGATTGAACCCACAACCCTCCGGTCAAGAGTCCAGAGCCCTAACCACTACTCCACACTGCTGCTGATGATCACTCTGGTTGCTGCGAAATTAGTGCCGACCTCCAAGTTGGATGAGTCTCCGGGAATCAATATTACGTGCATCCACGGGACACACGTCAGTACCCAACTGCTATGGTAAACATACATACAGAAGCAGGAACACTTAATTACCAAGTTGCTGTTGTGTCAACGTTACCATATGATGTAACATTGGGCCGGTACTTCCCTAATTTCTCGAAGTTAGGTGCAAAATTGGGTAGTTTGGAACCACCCATTCAAACAATAGAGGGAGGAGTCGTCCCTCAAAGTGAAGAGTGTGCTGCCTCAGTCTTATCATCAGGTGTAAAAGAGGGTGGGGTTATTGGTGAATCACTTCTGAAGGTTTTACTGGGTGAGGATAATGAACTACAAATGGAAGTGGTAAGGGAGTATCCCCAACCCAGTGTCAGTCAAGGGCCAGAGTTAGAAAACGGTATAACCAATGAGGAACCCAGACCTAGTACTAGTACCGAATGGGTTGAACCAGCTGAGTCTGTAAACCCAGAGTTAGACTTGCCTAATTTAGAGGTTTTCCCCACTAATTTCGGAATGGCATAAGTCCAAGACCCCACATTGTATCACGCACAAGAAAGCGTAAAAATGATTAACGGGAACCCTGTTCAGAGTGATAACATGCCAGTAGGTTTTCCCTACTTCATGATGAAAAATGATTTACTGTATCGGGTTGATAAGTTGGGGGTAGACGTGATAGAGCAGTTGTTGGTGCCCACCAGTTTTAAACGGACAGTATTGGACTTGGCTCACGGTCATATTTTAGGGGGCCATCTAGGCATGGAAAAGACTCGAGAGAGGGTGTTACGGAGGTTTTACTGGCCAGGCGTATATGCTGATATTACTAACCATTGTAATTCATGTCCTGAATTCCAACACGCTGCCCCCAAACCAGCCTTTCAAAATCCCCTAGTTCCCCTACCTATAATAGAAACTCCTTTTGAAAGGATTGCGATGGATTTAGTGGGACCCCTACCTAAGTCTGCGAGGGGGCATCAATACATTTTAGTAGTGCTTGATTATGCCACGAGATATCCTGAAGCTGTTCCGCTACGGACCATGGCATCTAAGGGGATTGCAAAGGAACTTATGCTTATGTTTAGCCAGGTTGGCTTCCCAAAGGAAATACTCACAGACCAGGGAACCCCTTTTATGTCCAAGGTAACGGCAGACTTATGTCGCCTTTTGAAAATAAAACATTTACAAACCTCTGTATACCACCCTCAGACGGACGGTCTTGTTGAGAGGTTCAACAAGACGCTCAAATCTATGCTCAGGAAAGCCATCGACAAAGATGGGAAAAACTGGGACTTTATGCTACCTTATTTAATGTTTGCCATACGTGAGGTACCACAGACATCACTTGGGTTTTCACCTTTTGAGTTACTGTATGGTAGGCACCCTCGGGGAATCCTTGACATTGCACGGGAATCCTGGGAACATGAAGCCACCCCCTTCAAAAGCGTAATTGAACATATCACACAGATGCACGATAGGATAGCGGCAGTAATTCCCATAGTGACGGAGCACCTAAGAAAGGCACAAGAACACCAAAGGTTCACTTATAACAGGTCAGCCACTCTACGAATCTTCCAGCCAGGCGATGGGGTGTTGGTGTTAGTACCCACGGTGGAATGTAAACTACTAGCTACATGGAAAGGCCCGTATGAGGTAATAGAAAGGGTTGGTGAAGTAAATTACAGAATAAGGCAACCAGGTCGCAGAAGGTTGGAACAAATATATCATGTCAATTTATTGAAAGCATGGCGAGATAGAGAAGCCTTAGTGTCCATTGAAACCTACCCTACTTCTCCAATAAGGGCTCCAGAGGTGCATATCCCAGACACACTGTCACCCACACAAAAACACGAAGTGACTGAGTTTGTACAGAAGAATAAGAAGGTATTTTCAGGTATACCGGGTAGGACACAGATGATAACACATGACATTGTCACAGCACCAGGAAAGAGGGTAAACATGAGACCGTATAGGGTTCCCGAGGCACGTAGGACAGGCATTAAGGAAGAGGTTGAGAAGATGTTGAGACTAGGGGTCATAGAAGAGTCCTCAAGTGAGTGGTCCAGCCCCATAGTTTTAGTGCCGAAACCTGATGGGTCGTGGAGATTTTGCAACGACTTTCGAAAGTTAAATGAAGTGTCAAAATTTGATGCCTACCCTATGCCCAGGGTAGATGAACTTTTATAGAAAATAGGGAAGGCCAGGTATATTACCACCCTAGACCTAACAAAGGGTTACTGGCAGATACCCCTTACCCCTAGAGCCCGGGAGAGGACTGCCTTCTCAACTCCCAATGGTTTGTTCCAATATACAGTGCTACCTTTCGGTCTCCATGGTGCCCCAGCCACATTCCAAAGACTAATGGACAAGATCCTGAGACCCCACCAAAGGTATGCAGCAGCATATCTGGATGATGTGGTGATCCATAGCCCTGATTGGGAAACGCATCTACCGAGAGTTCAGGCAGTCCTCAATAGTATCAGGGAAGCAGGGTTAACGGCCAATCCGGCCAAATGTAGTGTGGGTTTGGAAGAGGCAAAATACTTGAGGTACAATATAGGAAGAGGATTGGTAAAACCCCCGATCTCAAAGGTAGAAGCTATCAGAAACTGGCCAAAACCAGTTAATAAAAAACAAGTCAGGGCATTTCTGGGTATTACAGGGTACTATCGCAGATTTATCCCTGGTTTTGCCACGATAGCTGCTCCTCTGACAGACATGACCAAGGGTAGAGGGCCGAATATGGTGAGGTGGACTGAAAGTGCTAAGGCCGCTTTCACGACCTTACAAGGGATGCTGTGTAGTGACCCTATTCTAGTGGTCCCAGATTTCAGTAAGGAATTTATAGTGCAAACGGATGCTTCTGAGGTTGGGCTAGGGGCCATTTTGTCACAACAAGTGGATGGTGTTGAACACCCGGTTTTGTTTTTGAGCAGGAAGCTGGAAGACAGAGAAAAGAATTATGCAATTGTTGAGAGAGTGCCTTGCGATAAAGTGGGCACTCGAATCTTTGAAATATTATTTGTTGGGTAGGTCTTTCACCCTGGTGAGTGATCATGCCCCACTCACCTGGATGCATCATGCAAAAGAGAAAAATGCCCGGGTGATGCGATGGTTCCTCAGCTTCCAGCCTTTTCACTTTACTTTAACACACAGAGCCGGTAAGGATATGGGGAACGCAGATGGACTTTCTCGGGTTCATGCGTTCTTTGCTTCCCTCGCTCCTTCCCTGGAGTCAGAGCTGGGGGGGAGGATGTGTGATAAAGTAAAGGGTGTGGTTGTAGATGGTAAATATGTCAGGGCTGAGGTTTTGACAGCACTTTCTACCATCACAAAATGGCAGCAGGGAAAGGACTACATGTCACAAAATGGCCACCCACAGCACACTACAATTCCCACAATGCAAGGTGCCCAGGGTGTGGTAGCCACACCTGCCCTGAATTAGACATAATCATCCACCTATAAAAGGGCTGGGGCACAGCACGGAGAGAGAGAGAGAGAGAGAGAGAGAGAGAGAGAGAGAGAGAGAGAGAGAGAGAGAGAGAGAGAGAGAGAGAGAGAGAGAGAGAGAGAGAGAGACACTTTGACTTTTAAAATCCCTTTATTCTATAAATTAGAAAACAATTATAAAAACTAAATAAAGCCAAAACAAAAAAAAAACACTGGTGCAAAAAAAACATAACAAATCCAACATTTCTCATCCCAGTTTCAAAAAGTCCAGTTCAATGAGATCTTAGTCTTTCATAGTTTCTCACAAGAGCATAACAAGCTGCCCCTCCTCAGTCACGGCACACACCCCCTCCCCAATGCACCAACGTCTCTCAAAATTGTCCAGGTCGTGCACCATTTTAAAATAAGCAAATTCCATCTTGATCCTTGAGACCATCAGGATCCTAAAAACGCTAATAGGATTTATAAAACCAGTGACTAAAATCTTATTTTTTCGGGATTTTAAAATAGCTAATTTCGCCTGACCAAGGACAAAGTTAACCAATGAGCACCTATCCCTCCGTGCAAAAGTATACTTTACACTAAAAACAAAAAAAAGTTTTAGTAAAAGTAACCCCCAAGGAAGCCAGCAGGTTCTCTAAAAACAAAAAGAAGGGCTGCAGCCGAGGGCAATCCACAAACAAATGGAAAACAGTCTCTTCCGCAGGACAGAAGGGGCACTGGACACTGACCCCCGGTTCCACTCGGCTAAGATAATGGTTTGTGGCAAAAATGCCATGCAGCACTCTCCATTGCAGATCTCCGGAGCGCTTAGGCAAGGGAAGCTTATACAGCACCCTCCAGACAGGAACTTCATCAACAGGGACACTAAGGTGAGCCCTCCACTTAGTGTCCACCAGGTCTTTCAGCTTATTAAAATGTCTGGTTTTCACACAGATCTCATACAATGCCTTTTTCTCAATTGTGTGGAATGCCACCTCAGTGACCTTCCTAAGTGACAGCAGCTTTCCAGCCGGCTCCTCCTCCTCCTCCTCCACTGTCACTGAAGGGGAGACCAGCACTGCGGGGAACAGGGGTTCCTGCTCTGGAGCCACACGCTCCGCCAGAAACCTGCTCAGAAACTGGGAGAGTGCTGGACAGAGAGATGCCTGGAGATCACTCAGCACCTTCTCCAGGAAACGCTCTGATCTAATATTCAGTGCAGGGGTTAAAACCCTGCTGGCTTTCCAACTAAAAAGATTAAAGTCAATTAAATGCCCCAGTTTAGTAAAACCGGCTTTAAAAAACAAAGTGGATAAAAAACAGAGCTAAAAACCTTGCATTTAAAAATGGGGTTAAAAAACAGGGGCTCTTCAAAAACCCACTGTGTGCTCTGTGATTCTTCTGACCTTGTGATCTTTAAAAGTCTCCAAGCATTTAAAAGATTCTTATAAAAACCCTCCAACCCTGCATCACTAAAACAATCAAGAGATATTAAAAACAAATGTCTGTCAATGCCCATCCTCCCTGCCTTCTGCAACAAACAAAACGCCAGGTCTCTCCAGCTCAGCTGTGGTGTGTACAGCAGTCTCTGGGCAGCCTGCAGCCTAAACGCTGCCATCCTGCTAGGGATATCAATGAGCCCCTGCCCTCCCTCCTCACGGGGGAGATACAAAACAGCCGGGCGCAGCCAGTGATGCCCGCTCCAAAAAAACTGCACCAGGCATTTCTGTATTTCGTTTAACAAAAACAGGGGAGGATCCAGGCACACCAGCTTATGCCAAAGCATGGAGGCGACAAGATTGTTAATGATGGAGGAGAGCCGAGAGAGGAGCCACTGCCAGCTCTGCAGCCTCCCCTTCACCCTGTCCAGCAGCCCCTCCCAGTTCTGCTGCATGAATTGCTCATTCCCAAAATAAATACCTAAAAGTTTGACCCCAGTTTTACTCCAGCTTAAAAACGAAGGCAGTAAAGGAGGGGGTATCCTCCCAGCTGCCAACAAGAAAAGCTTCACTTTTTGCCCAGTTTACTCGTGCTGAGGTTGCCTTTTCATGCATTATAATGCGTGACTCCAGCACAGCGACGTCTTGGTCAGTTGTAACAAACACGCTGAGATCGTCAGCATATGCGGAGAGTTTAATAGGGGTTGCATCGGGTGCAGCTGGCACTGCCAATCCAGGCAGTTTCTCCTGGTGTAACAGGGGCTCTATAGAGAGGGCATAGAGCATCCCTGAGAGGGAGCAGCCCTGCCGTATCCCCCTCTGCACAGGGAAGGGGACAGTCAAACTGTTATTAATCTTCACAACACTAAAAACATTGTGATAAAGGAGTCTTATAAAAGAAGTAAAAACAGGGCCAAAACCAAATGCTTTTAAAACACGAAACAGATACTCATGGTCAACTCTATCAAAAGCTTTTTCTTGATCAAGCGAAATTAGACCAAAATCAACATTAAAAACTTTGGATACATTAAAAAGATCTCTTAATAAAAACAAATTATCAAAAATCGATCTCTCGGGCACACAGTATGACTGGTCTGTGTGCACCACTGATCCAATCTTGGTCTTTAGGCGATTAGTGAGAGTCTTGGAAAGTAGTTTATAATCGGAGCACAGCAAGGAGACAGGGCGCCAGTTCTTGATGTTACAGAGGTCTCCTTTCTTGGGTAGCAGTGTTATCACTGCCCTGCGGCAGCTCCCCATCCCGGACACATTCCTGCAGGACCTGGTACAGGTCCTCACCAACACAGTTCCAAAACTTCTGGTAAAATTCTGCAGGCAGTCCATCCAGTCCGGGAGCCTTCCCTTTGGAGAGCTGCACCACAGCCGCAGTGAGCTCTGGGAATGCCAACGGAATGTCCAGTCCGCTGCTCTCCTCCTTGTCCAGGCTGGGGAGACCCTGGAGAAGCCGCTCCATCTCTCCTGGGTCGCAGCCCTCAGCCTTGTAGAGATCAGAATAAAAGCTCACTGCAACACGCCTGAGCTCCGCAGGGCTGGAGACCTCTCTCCCCCCGGGCAGCCTCAGACAGCACATTGTCTTGCGCTCCGCTGTCTTCCTCTCCAGGCCGAAGAAGGCGGCTGTGGGGGCGTCCATATCTTTAAGCTCAGTAAAGCGGGCTCTGAGCAGAGAGCCCTTCACCTTCTTCTCCAGCAGGCTGCCCAGGAGCTGCCTCCTCTCCTGCAGGGCCCGATACGCCCCCTCATCGCTCTCGCTGGCCAGCTGGCTCTCAAACTCAACAATCTCTCTCTCCAGCTCACTGACCACTGCATCCACTGACCTGGTGACATTGAGTGTGTACTGTTGACAGAAAAGTTTTATTTGAATTTTCCCTATATCCCACCACTGTCGTAAACTACTATAATTAGTTTTTTCATTTTGCCAATCTTTCCAAAACAACTCGAAATAATCAGTGAAGTTTTTATCCTGTAGCAGATTATTATTAAAGTGCCAATATGATTTTGAATGTGATTGGATTGGTAGTGAAACAGTGACGGAAACAAAATGATGATCAGAAAGGCTACTGGGTGCTATACTGCTTTTAATGAATTTATTAATATGCTGCTGTGGAGTATAGAACCTATCCAGGCGTGCCCCTGACAGCTGATTTTGATTGCATTTGATCCATGTATACTGTCTACTTGTGGGATGAAAAATCCTCCAAATGTCAACCAGGTCAAAAGTATTTAATACAGTGGCCAGCTCCCTGACAGATTGGGGATGGGGTTCCCCGTGGTTTCTATCTTTATTAAAATCCATAGTACAATTAAAATCCCCCCCCCCACGAGGAAATTATCTGTACTGCAACCCCTGAGTACCTGACTGAGCTTTGTAAAAAATAAAATCCTCTCCTCCCCAACATTTGGTGCATAAATATTAATAAAATCAATAAAAATACCAGCGTGTTTTATTTGTACTTTTAAAAGTCGACCTTGAATAATCTCCTCAATAGATAAAATCTCTGCCCCAAATCCTGGAGAAAATAAAACAGCAACCCCAGCACTAAAATTAGAACCGTGGCTTAAAATACAGTCGCCCCTCCACTCAGACTGCCAGTGAGACTGATTACTGATGTCTGAGTGTCTCCTGCAATAAAATCACGTTTGAATGCTTACTGTTTAAAAAATCAAATAATTGTGCTCTTTTATTAAAATCCCTGCACCCGTTCACGTTAAAAGAGCCTAAAATAATTTTCTCCATTGATAAAAATAGATTATTCAAAAATAACAAACACGTTAAGAAACAAAAATTCTTAATAAAAATAGCCATTAAAAATGTTTAGATGTGGCTAACGTTTTCCGAACTAAGCTGACATATTTTTTAAGTCTGAACCTTTTTTTCTGTTCAAACTCAATTATAGTCGATTTCCTTAAAATTAAATCTGCAGAACACAAAAACAGTTTCTGGTCTGGGAAGAAGGATTTAAATTCTCGCCTCTTACCTTTTGTTTTTTTTTCGAGACAGTCGCTGATCTCTGTTAGTGAATACAGCTGCGAGGTGTCGGAGAGCCCGTCCTCCCATCCATCCTCTTCCGATCCTGCCGATCCGTCCATCAGCCGCCGGCATCTCCGCTTCCGACCCAGCAGGCTGAGGAGTCTCATCACTGGGGGGGACATCAACAGGGCCTGCCTGAGCCCCGAGGCTATCACCCCCAACATTGCTCCCTTCCTGCACCGAGTCCTCAGACAAGAGATCCGTGGGTTGAGGCCCGCCTTTCTCTTGCCCTTCAAACCCGGTGCTCGGCTCCACCACAGCAGAGGGTTGAGACCCTACGCCGCTGTCGTGAGATACCGTAACGGGCCCCCACACAGACTCCACCTCACCCGCCGCCGGGTTGGCAGCAGCAGATGTTCTTTTTTTAAGTTTTCTTTTCTTAATGACTGCAGCGTAAACCCCCTCCTTGTCTGCGTCGGCCAGCGCTGCAGCCCCCGGTTCGGCTGCAGCCGCGCTGGTACCCGGCTCCTCCGGTCTCTTCCTCCGGGGCCGCGGCTCAGGTCTCGGCGGCTCCTCTACCTCCGCTCTCTGAACAACCGCGGCCGCCTCCCCGTCATCATTATGACTACTTGTCCCTTCTTCAGTTTGTAGCTTGGGGCAGGTCCGTTTAAGGTGCCCCTGTTCCCCACAAGAAAAACATTTAAAAACCTCTGTGCTAGCAAAAACAACATAATCCCTGCCCTCTATATTAAAACGCCAAGCTACATTTAAACTTTTTTCCGGGTTATCAAGTAGTACAAAAACTTGTCTCCTAAAAGACATAACGTGTTTAATTTCTGGATTTTTACATCCAAGGGGAATCATTTTAATCGGCGACATTATTTTACCGTATCTGGAAAGTTCTCTTTCAATTAATGAATTATTAATAAAAGGGGGAATATTTGACAATATTACCTTGGTAAGAGGCGTAGATAACGGTGTTACAGTTACCAAAGAGTCATTCAACATAAATCCCTCTTCCACAATTTTGTTGACCAGATTTTCTTGATTAAGAAAAACGACTATAGCTTTGTTCATCCGTGAGGCGGATTTGATTTTTTCAAAACCGACCACCCGCCCCACGGCAAGCAGCACATCTTCAACAGAATCATTATTTTCGGAAAAAACTTTAAAACCGTGGCGCCTAGTAAGCCCCCCCAACCCACCGGAGTGGGAGCCCATCTTCGGGCACACACTGGCTAAAACGTTTAAAAAGTACTAAGAATAGAAAAAAATACTTTTAAAAAACGTTTAATAAATATATAATAAATAAATATGTAAGTAAATGGCGACAAAATTCACCACTACCGCTCTCACACAGCTCACAAACCCTGCCGCAGCAGAGCCCTCCCACAATCGAGAGAGAGAGAGAGAGAGAGAGAGAGAGAGAGAGAGAGAAAGAAAGAAAGAAAGAAAGAAAGAAAGAAAGAAAGAAAGAAAGAAAGAAGTGCTGGTAAGAGTTATTGCTTTAAAACTAAAAGGAAGAAAAATAATTCTGTGTATGACTTGGACTGTTTTGACCACCTTTCTGGCAGATTAACCTGGATTGTATGAGAACCTGAACTGTGTTTGACCCCTGTATGGATTATCACCTAAGGCTTTGGATTGTCCAATAAAAAAATTAAAATTAAGTGACTCCCGATTCCCTGGTATTGAAGCTGCTCAGTTTTTGCTGATAAACATTATACAAATATTATATTAAGCAATACTTTTAAATGACTTTTTTTTTACACTCAGAACAGTTACAACATTCATAAACTATTATAAAGCAGAAACAAGCTGTGTTTTAGTTCTGATAGGATTCATTATGATAAGATGTGTTATGAATTGAATGCCATGATCTCCATACTTATTATGGACTGTTATGGATATATTTATTATGCTGTCTAAATGACAAATACATATGATATTTAGATTTTGACATTTATTAAACAATTAGGAAAATACATTACTGCCTTTATTAAAAGATTACATGGGCATCTGAAATTATTATTTATATATATATATATATATATATATATATATATATATATATATATATATATATATTATTAGTGACAATTATTGGTGGAGCACTGTAATCCTTTTCATTAAAAACTTTGCTAGCACCTTGATAGCCACCGTCTAATGTATACTCATTTATTTTACAAATAGGTCAAACACATTTATATAATTACTTGTTTTAATTAGTGCTCCAATTTCAATAACATTTTTAATTTGCTTGAAGGTAGTAATACATATTTTTAACAATTACCAGAACATTTGTGTATGTGGTATTTGCTAAGATAGCCATGTCATTTAGAAAAAGAAAATATTTGTTCAATATTTCTGAGGCATACTTGTCCAAAATAGACTAATACCATTATTAATGTTAACATTTTACAGTTGTTACCATATATTTAATTTAGATATAGAATAATATACAATACAAGCTGATATCAACATACAGTATACAGCATAGTATAGGTTATCTTAGCCTTTCCTATTGCATTTATCATCAGTGGAGTAAAAAATGTCTTACATTGGAACTCATAACTGGATAGAGCTTATTTATCTGTTGCTCCATTTTGCTCCAACGTTTCAATACATTTTAATAGAGACTATGGGCCTGATTTTCAAAAGGGGCAAAATAAGAACTAGGTCGCAAAATGATTTTTAATACCAGATTTATGTAATTAATCAAGTTATTTATATTTTTAAGGGTTCAACAGTTGGACACATGACACATTTTATATAAACCCTAAGAAAGCCATATGTTTAGTGACTTTGCAACCTAGTTCTTGTTTTGCCCCTTTTGAAAATCAAGCCCTATAATACCTAGAACATTTGACAAAACTCTTAGTGAAAGCGATTCCTACAATATGTAAAATATTCGCTAATTTAGGACACAAGTAATTAATCCAATCCATGACTTTTCCTAATACTATTGTCACTTTCTAACTCTGTACACAACTAGCCCCTATAGGAAATGTTTTGTTGTTGTTGCTTAGGTATAGTATTGTTTTTAAAGATCTTTATTACAAAGTTTTTTTATTTATTTGTTAAACGATTTACAGTAAATACAAATTGGTACAGACTGAAAATCTGGAGTTGAGAGGATTGTTGCTGGAAAGGAGAAACAAACATGTTTAAAAATTGTTGTCAATTAATTGATAATCTTTAATGAAAAAAAAAAGAGTTAAACAAAGCTTCCTCTGAGAATTCAGTGACTTTATGTTGTTTGTAAATGGACATTTTTAACTAGTAAAAAAGTCGACTTAAGCGATGCATGCCTTTAAAAAGGCTTGTAAATAAATGTAGGCCGTGCAACGTGCTCACAGACACTGAAGAAAAACAATGGTCTTTTGCTAGCACATTTTAACAACAAACCTTTGGCTAATTTCTTATTCCTGCTATTATAGAATTGATTATAGTCAAAGCGCATTTTAATTATTAAGCATTCAATTAGCACTTCAATCAGCAACCAAACTCATTTACTGCATGCGTCTGAATTTCAGTTTAGTCATTAAGCTTGCTTGCTTCTCTGTGCAATTTTAGGATTATGTTTTCCTAATCCAAAAAATAATTTTCCAATTGTATTCAATGATAACTGCTTCTTTAGAGCTCAATGTAATTCAATATTTGAATTCACTGATAGATATCTTATATTAAACAGTGTTCAGGAAAATGTGTTTAAAAAAATGTTTCCATGTCGACTGCTTAGACAAAGCTAGAAAAAAAATGGTAATTGTTCTTTGAACTTTTGGGGGTTATTTCCAAAAGCAGCAAGCCTTGTTTTTGTATCTTTAAGATTAGTTTTGTATGTAACATGTCTATAAGATGTGAGGGGGTGGTGGATACAATTTGTATCACTGCAGCAGTAACCGAGTTACAGAGCCTAACAACAATTTTCTATCTGTGTCAGTTTAACTTTACAGTTTAACTTAACTTTTAGGGAATGGTTTTGTCGGCCTAGTTGGGCTTGTTAACTATCTGATTAAAGCAGAGTTTAAATCTGTCTTATTGGACAATGCGGAGGAATACTGAATAAACAATAGTCCTTTATAAATAATACAAGAATACATTTTTAGAAAACTGAATTCAAACCATAGGTTACAGATTGGAATCTTGTGTTCAGGCAGTGACCTGTTGATCATTTTGTGTCTGCAAGACTGCCTTATAATGTAAACCATGCTATCATAATGGAAAGCATGTCAATAGGAGCTATAGAAATGCACAGCTGAATTGAAATATTATTGCACATTACCGTATCAACTTCCTTCCTTCTTTAAGCTGGCTGAAACTGACTGAAATGTATTATTAAGTTGTGGCACAACTGCTCCATAAAAAATACAGTTAATTTGATCCACATTTACTGTTGACATAACTAGTCTCCTTATCTTTACTCCTGAAAGCTCTTTGCTTTGCCTTCCCTTTTGTTTATGGAACAATGGCAGACGGAGTGCTCAGCTCTCGATCAACCCCTGAACAAAAATAAACCAAAAACAAAAAGTACACTTTTCATGCCACAGTCCACTAGTTACAATGACCATGAGGCATATTAAAACAAATACAAAACATTTACACCTGTATCTGCATGATTTATTCTTGAATTTTGATGAAACGTAAAATACAGAAATAACATAAAAGAGTAAGGGAAAACTGGGTGAGGGCAGAGGGTTCAGAAGGCTGCAACACATGCAAATGATACTGACCCCTTACAAAGCAATGTTCCCCAAGGCCTGGGGATCGATTAATTTACACAAACATTAGTTAGGTGGTTAATTTAGAAAGGATGTACCTTGACGGTGGCACTACTCTACTAACAGCATTCAACAAACAAATGGGGTGATTTTAAGGAGAACGTAAGGTTGTGGATGCAACCCTGGTTTCCTGAAAGAGAAAATAACCATCAAGGTATGGGATATTGTCGCCAGGCAGTAGAGATTGGCTAAGCTTTTATAGCAAAGCTGCCGTGTAAGCCCGCCCCCCTGGGAGCTTACTATATGCAGTGCGCAGAGACTCATTTCCTCTTTTGCTTTTCAGGCCGTGAAGGCTTCCGGAGCGACCTCGCAGCTTGATGGTTATTTTCTCTTTCAGGGAACCGGGGTTGCATCCGCAACCTATCGTCGTTCCCTTTCAAGTCGAAAATAACCATCAAAGTATGGGAACAGTGTACCCAAGCCATTCCGAGGGAGGATTCTCGGCAGTAGGAAAGACTTACGTCACAACGCAACCGCTAATTTATACGCTAATTTAATAGCATCCACTATCCAATGGGAAAGGCGTTGTTTAGACAATGGCTGACCCAAAGCCCTAGAACCATGGCATATGAACAACTGTTCTGTTTGCCTCACAGTCGTTGTACGGTCAATATAACACCTCAATGCCCGCACGGGGCAGAGCATGTGACCTGGTAGAGGGCACTCTGGCACTCTGAATGGCTCCCGCTCAGGGGCCAAGCCCATAGCTGCATGAGCCTGGGGTTCGGGTGCCATAGCCCTCCTTGGGCTTGGGACAATAGGTCCGCTCGAAGGGGGAGCTCCCTCGGGCGACCGTGCAACAACTGCACAAGACTCGGGAACCATATTCACGAGGCCACCGAGAATCACTGCCGCTTGCTCTACCCTGACCTTCTCTAAGAAGGGAGCATCGGAATCGGTGGAAATGCATATAGGAGCCCTGACGGCCATTCGTGAGCCAGTGCATTGACTCCTAGGGGGCTGTCAAGGTCCTTCACCGAGAACCATAGGGGGCAGTGCGTGGTCTCTCGCGAAGCGAAGAGATCTACTTGCGCTGTGCCGAACCATTCCCAAATTCGCTCTACCACCTGAGGGTGAAGACGCCATCGCCCGCAAGAGGGCCTCCTCTGGATAGGAGATCCGCTGCGTAATTGACTCTGCCCGGTAGGTGAACTGCACGCAGAGAGGTTAAACGTGGTTGTGCCCATAGCAACATCCGTATTACCATCCGGTGAAGGCCGGGGGACTGCAAGCCGCCCTGGCGGTTGATATACGCCACAACTGTGGTGTTGTCTGACCGCACAAACACGTGCTTGCCTAGAAGCACTGGCAAGGAGTGCCAAAGGGCGAGGTCCACCGCTCTGAGTTCCAGAGCATTGATGTGGGCTGACCTCCGGGGTCCTGACCACACACCACGGGTCCCTGTCCCGTTCCAGACTGCTCCCCAACCTTGGTTGGAAGCATTGGTCGTGATGACTTCCCTCCGGAAGATGGGACCCAAGCGTACGCCCTGGGTCCTTTCCACCAGCATAGCGCTTCCCAGCAGGTTCGGGATACCCTCAACCTGTGGTGTTTGCCTCTCCGTGGATGCAACGCGAAGGCATTGAACCAGGCCTGCAGAGGTCTCTGGTGTAGTAAACCCAAAGGAAGGGCTTGCGAGGCGGCAGCCATCAACCCCAGCACGCGCTGACACAGCTCCATGCTGACTGTTTCTCTCAACCTGAATAGGGAGAGACACCGCTCCATCGAGGCAACTCTTTGTGTCGACAGGGTCGCTTCCATGTACACTGAGTCCAGATGCAGACCCAAGAATTCGGTCTGTTGGCTCGGCACGAGGCGGCTCTTTTCTGAATTGACCTTAAGACCTAGCCGCTGAAGATGGTCTGTAACCATCACTGTGCGCTTTGCCAGCTGCTCCTTCGACTGCGCGCAGACGAGCCAGTCGTCCAGATAGTTCAGCAGTCGTATGCCTCAATCCCGCAAAGGAGCTAGAATGGCATCCATACATTTTGAAAAGGTTCGAGGAGCTAGTGACAGGCCGAATGGATGGACACAAAACTCGTATACCCTTCTCTGAAATGCGAACCGCAGATACTTCCTGTGACCCAGGCAGATGGGAAGGTGAAAGTACGCATCTGTCAGGTCCATGGTGGTGAACCAGTCGCCTTGTCGGACTGACTAGATAATGTGCCTGTGCGTAAGCATCCTGAACAATAACACCCGCAGGTATTTGTTCAATACTCGCAGATCTAAAATAGGACGGAGCCCACCGTCCTTCTTGGGCACCAGGAAGTATTTGGAATAGAACCCCTGGTCGATCAGAGCGGGGTCTACTTGTTGAATGGCACGCTTCCTGAGCAATGCCTGTATTTCCACATTCAGAGCTGAGGACTGAACCGAGTCCTTCACTGCAGTTACCACCGCTCCCCGGAAGGGGGGAGGTTTTAACCGGAACTGAAGGGTGTACCTGGTGAGAATAGTTTTGTGCACCCAGATGTCGTCGGTGCAATGTTGCCAGAACTGGAGCTGTGGGACAGTGTACGGGTGGGTTAACAGCTGTTTTGGCTGCGCTCGTTCGCGAGGGGCCTGGCCAGAGCCACAAGGGCGTGGCCTGCCACCTCCTCTAGGGTGCCACCCTCCGCACTGCGGTCTTGCGAACGCGGGTTGGCCGCGCGCTGGTGCACTTGAAGGGGAGGTCTTATTACCCTGTGGGTGCACCTGCTGCTGTGGCGGTGTCCTGCGCCACTGGTGTTCTTGTGGCCGTTTCGGCTGGAAAGGCTTATTCGTCCACATCCTCGTCATTTGCTGCGACGCCTCACGTGCCTTGGCAGAACGTTGCAGCATGTCCTCCGCTGTCGGTCCAAATGTGTGCCCCAGTGTGATTGGGGCATCCAGCAATGGGGCCTTGTCAGGCTCCTGCACTCTCGCCTGCGAGAGCCAGAGCTGCCTTCTGGCCACCACCAGAGACACGATGCACCTGCCCTGAGACCGCGCATTCAGCTGGGCAAGCTTCACCAGCAGCTGAGTGACCGTCCCCAATTCAGCCCTGAGGGCCACGGATGGGCACTCAGGCAGGTCCTTAACAAGCGCCGCCTGGTATACATTGAGCAGGCTGGCTACATGAGATAGCCTGACCGCCTCTGTGGCCGCAGAGTACCCCTTTTTTAGGTGTACCTCTGTGACCCTGCATTGCTTGTTGGGACATGCGGGATCCCTTGTCAGCCCTGACAGCGTTGGAGTCTTCACTCTTCACCAACGCGGCGAACGCAGCGTCCACCGGTGGGAAGGACGCCAACCCAGCTTCCGTTGCCCCCTGCATGTTAAAGGCCGAAGCCTTGCGAGATGTCGCCAGGGCAGAGGCCGGAGTCCCCCAGGTGGACTGCACCTCCTTTATAAAATCAGGGAATGCCGGGAGCATCCTTGATTGACGGGGCTGAGCTGAGGGTGACTCAAATAGAGAGCGCCGCGGTTGCTCCACCAAAGGCCACTCCACACCCAGGTGGCAGGTTGCTCTCTCAACCAACGACCACATAGGGTCGTTGGTATCCAGTACCTCTAGCTCCACGTCCTGTTCAGAGAGCTGGGAGGTTAACTCTGCCTATCCACTGTCCTCCTCCAACAGAGGCTCCCCGTCAGATGCGTCCCTAGAGACAGCATCAACGTCCCATTCCTGGAGCTGTGGGACGGGGACCGGTATTGGCTGTGGAGGAGCTACCGGCTGGCTAGTGGGCCCGGGCAGCTGGTGTGAGACTGGGGGCGCCACAGTCACCAAGGACATCAGGAGGGACTGCTGGCCCATCATGACCTCCATAAATTGTGACATTTTGGAGGTCAGTTCCGCCACACCTGATCGGTCCCTGTATCGCTTGTCTCGGCGAGGGGAAAGGGACCGTCCCCTCCGACATGGTGACCTGGAGCGCGATCTGGACTCCCGACGGGGGCGTTCCCTGCGAGGGGAGGGATCTCACGCTGCGGGAGCGTTCCCCCACGCGTCTGGGCGGGGACCTCTGACCAGCTGTGAGCTGGGAAGACGGGCTTCTGGAGAGCCACAGCCTGACTGGCGGAGTTGCCGTGGACGACAGCGGGGCAGAGACGGTGTGGGACGACCCAGAGGAGGGCAAATGCCCACCAACCGCCTTTTTCGCCCTCTGGCGAAGGGTGCGGGTTTGAAACCCCGCACACAAGCCACAATACGTCCTGTCCGCTAAGGCGGATGCGGCATGCTCTGGGCCCAGGCACGCCACACAATCATCGTGTGGGTCACTCGCAGGCAACTTCGCCTGGCAAGTGACGCACCGGTGAAAAGACATGTTTACGCACCGAGCGTCGAACGTCGAGGTGCGTGCGCGTGTAGTGTCGATGCACCAGGCACCAAGCATCGAGCGCCGAAGCACGTCGAGGTGCGTGCGTTGAGCGTCGAGCGCCGAGCACCGAAGGTGCGTGCGTCGATGGAAGTGCACCTAGTGTCGAGCACCGAGCGCTGAAGCGTCGAGCATCGAGCACCGAGTCCCGAAGCGCGGACGTGCTAAGCACCAAACGCTGAAGTGCTGCACCAAGCACCGATGCACTGACACCAAAAACGCCGGAGCGCTGTGCGCCGGAGCGCGAGTACCAAGCGTAGAACGCTAGCACAGACGCCTAGGCGTCAGCTGACCCACAGAGCAGAGACGCTAAGTGCTGGTACAATGTCTTGGGTGCTGTTCAATACCTACCTGTTGGTACTGGGGAATTGCACTTTGTGGTCGTCTTCCTCTGTATAGTGACTGGGAATTTTTTTTTTTTTTTTTGGACGCTGCAGCAAACTATATAAAATAAGGGGACTGTAGGGAAACCATACAGCTACCACGTGGCAGTACAGAACACGCCGCAATGGTAATCGGGGAACACTGCAGGCTCACACACACGAGGTCTAAAGCAAGACCGAGGCTGCAGTTTACGCGTGTAGCCTAAGGCCAACGTGTCCTCTAAACAATATATATAAACAATATATACTGTATATACAGAAAAAACCCCAAATACAACAATAATAATTATTAATTAATTAGAACAGAGGGAAGACGAGAGACCACTAAAGAAAGAAAAGAAACGCAATGCCGAAGCGAAGCGTGAAGGAAAATATAAATGTAATACAAATATATAATCCTAACAATAAAATAATAATAACTGAAATAAAAAGGGGAAGGGGAAAAAACCAGCTTCTCAAGCTTATGCTTATTGAGCACAATCAGTTACCTAGCTCTATTACCTACCGCTACCAATGCTGAAGACAAAAGAGGAAATGAGTCTCTGCGTGCTGCGTATAGTAAGCTCCCAGGGGGGCGGGCTTACATGGCAGCTCACGCAGAGACCTATCGGCAGCTTTGCTATAAAAGCTCAGCCAATCCCTACTGCCCAACGGCAATATTCCATACCTTGATGGTTATTTTCGACTTGAAAGGGAACCCTAATTTTACATTTCTATGGATTTATTAGGTGGGTTGTCCTCATTTAGGATATTGCTGCTCTAGAAAGAGTGCAAAGAAGAGCATCCAGAATTATCCCGGGTTAAAAAGGGATGTCGTATGCAGACAGGCTAAAAGAATTGAATCTATTCAGTCTTGAACAAAGAAGACTACGCGGCTCTGATTCAAACATTCAAAATCCTAAAAGGTATAGACAATGTCGACCCAGGGGACTTTTTTGACCTGAAAAAAGAAACAAGGACCAGGGTTCACAAATAGAGATTATATAAAGGGGGATTCAGAACAGAAAATAGGAGGCACTTTTTTACACAGAGAATTGTGAGGGTCTGGAACCAACTCCCCAGTAATGTTGTTGAAGCTGACACCCTGGGATCCTTCAAGAAGCTGCTTGATGAGATTCTGGGATCAATAAGCTACTAACAACCAAACGAGCAAGATGGGCTGAATGGCCTCCTCTCGTTTTTAAACTTTCTTATGTTCTTAAGAAAGTATGAGAACCCTGAAGCAGGGTTTACCAGTGTTGCTGCAAATTGTGTAACTATCAGAGTTCTGCATTCCTTTGTAACCGCTTAAACAGAAATAAATAGTCCCCAAGTTTAAGCATCCACCGTATCACATTGTCAGTTTTAGGCCATTTAAGTCCTGTGGAAGAATTGAACTGCTTTGTATGACGGGAGCAGATCATTTAGCATCTCCAAGGTCACACAGGCCGGGAACCTGTAACTCCTGATAATCTGCTTTCAGAGGACAACAATAGAGACACACATAGGCATGACAAATAGACCCATATGGTCTGTGTCTCCTGTGCCTGCCTTATTCATCCTTTGAATGCTTGCCATAATCTAAAAATAACAACACATCTCATTGATGTGCCCACAGCTCCAAAACCTTGATTGTTCTTTAAATAATGCCCTTATCTGCTATTATTATTTTCATAACACATTTAATTCACTTAGTTCCACATAAAAAGTGCTGGAAAGTTGTTTGAGCTGAAAGAAAAAAATCTCCTTTTAAAATGAACCTGATCCTACTAATACACATGTTCCCTTGAGAAAGGCATGAGACTAAACAAAATGTTGGTCTGCTGGCTTTTTTATGCAAACATTTTATGTACTATTTGTTCTTTATGAATACAACTGGTTCTATGCATTACACAAGAATAATATAAAGCTTGCAAGGTTTTCAGACAGGAAATCTATAGTAAGAGCCTACAAAGCTATTACCGGCAAGTTCCCATTAACCTATAGGTATATAAACCTATTTCACAAACTCTGTCTTGCCATGCTTTTCAAATTTACCGCTTGTCGTTTGTTTGGTTATGTACCCCCACTGGTTAGGTCTATGTAGTGCCTTATCTTCGCATTGTGGATTCGACTCTCCTAGCGTAGACCAGTCCAGGAACTGGGACTTGAATTGCATAAGCATCAAATTCAGGACTGCGACACCTCACTTGTGCAAAAACCTGTGACGCATATCCAATGCACCATCAGGGAGCATCAAGGCCATGGGTACGGTGTTCATTTTAGGACATCCTGAGACATCACCCTCACTGGAGTCAAGTATCAGGCATCCCCCACTCAAGTCTCACGTATCAATAACTTCCTCTATCACCCCTCCTCGAGACAATCGTCAGAAATCAGACCTCACCCCTCCTCGAGTCAATTGCCACCTCTGCTCGAGTCAATCGTCACCCCTCCTCGAGTCAATCGTCAGACATCAGACCTCACCCCTCCTTGAGTCAATCGTCACTCCTCCTCGAGTCAATTGTCAGACATCAGACCTCACCCCTCCTCGAGTCAATCGCCACCTCTCCTCGAGTCAATCGTCACCCCTCCTCGAGTCAATCGTCAGACATCAGACCTCACCCCTCCTTGAGTCAATCGTCACTCCTCCTCGAGTCAATTGTCAGACATCAGACCTCACCCCTCCTCGAGTCAATCGCCACCTCTCCTCGAGTCAATCGTCAGACATCAGACCTCAACCCTCCTCGAGTCAATCGTCACCGCTCCTCGAGTCAGTCATCAGGCATCAGGTATCAGTCCTCAAGTTTTTTTTTATTTTTCGGGGAGAGTGAGGGGTTGGACGGAGTCATCTGAATCACCCAATCAAACAAGAGCAAAACAACTTTAGGTGCTTCCATTGGATGACACAGATGTCCGTGTAGCTGCTGATTGGTGCAGGTCTGACGTCTGACGATTGACTCGAGGAGGGGTGATAGAGGAAGTTATTGATGCGTGAGATATTGATGAGTGGGAGATGTCACAGTCACAGTTGGTAACGTATCATAGGATCACAACATAACAATTATATTTACAAAGTTAGCTTTTTCCAAACACTGCTTGTACTCAGTGTTTCGCCATTCTAGTAGGCTGGTCAAATGTTTTGCACACCAGTCTGTCACAGGTACAGTGTATATGTACTGCGTGAACAAATGTGTAAAATATTTGGATGGATTTATCTTTTAAATCATCGATAATTTGACTAATACCATCTACAGCTAATTCATGTTTTGACCTTTAAAGCACAAATCTTTCTGGGGGAAATCAGCAGTATTTTCTGCCAACTCGCATGATAACGGGGAAACGCATGCGCCTCCTTTTTCAACAAATCGAGCTTTGGGACAAGTCAAGTAAATTGGAGAGCACTTGAGTTGGCTGTCCATGGAAACGAGGTGTTCTGCAAAAATGCATAGGCATTCATTTTAAATCCAAGGGATTTTGTTTATAATATGCAGAAACGTGGCGTGTTGTAGCTTGTTTTGAAGGGCATGTGTTTGTCTGAGAAATTGTAGTGATACCTGTTGTGCAATGTTTTGTGGTATTTTTTTGTGCCAAATTTATAACAAGTTTTGCATTTTGATAGTTTGTGAGAACGTTGTTGTACAGGATGCTCCAAAAGATGAGGGTGTGCTCCAATTATTTTTAGTCTACTTTATTTATCTTCACCCATTGTTGGGTCAAAGTTTTTGATACATATAAGACTTTGTATTCTAATAAAGGTGGTTATTTAACACAATATTGTCCTGCCTGTGCACTGAAATAAATTCCTTAAAAGCACTCTTACCATTTCAGTTTTATGTAGGAATTGGACGTTCTTAACATGGATTTGTTGTCTGTAATGCATGAACACACAGGGCTGTTAAAGATGCAAACCTATACACATCAACTTGTCAGTGTAGGGGCTGTGTGAATGTTTTTTGCATCATTTTCCATTACACATTATCTTACTCTAACAGCTGGTGACACCAGGATGCTGTGCCTCCAGGAAAGATATCTTTCACACTTCCATCTGTTTCAGCTCATTTACTTTGGAGATACGATCCTGGTTGGTTAAATGTCTTTTCAGGATATCTAATCCAGTTTATCTTCTATTCCTACTGTTCTGTTATTCAGAATTTGCTACTAGTATGAACTATGCAGACATTTTACTGAATCATAAGAACTAAGGGCATGTTGCCTGTTAACATCTGTATGAGGTTTTAAAAAAAGGAGAACATGAAAGCATTTCATTTTAGATCAGGTGAATAAATGGGACTGGACTCAGCCTTTCTGCTTAGTAGCAGTGTGCTGTAATGATGTAATAAAATTTAATGATGTAATATAAAGCAATATGTAGAACCCAGAACAATGATCCACAAATGGCATTATTCTAGAATTTTACAAGCAGTGTTTTGAAAATTACATTTTCTTTTGAGTATGCATCTTCTGGCAATTAAAAAGTCTAATATGGAAGGCTAATGGTGACGTCACCTCCCTTTACAATTTACTCACTTAAACGTTTTCTGAAAGTGGTTGTAGAAAATAAAGGTCAATAAAGTTACCTGTTGTGCTGATCCGTTTGCTATACAGACCTTAAATGTGCAGATTTCAAAGAAATACATTTGAAGCAAACTATATTCATTTAAAAACAAGATATCTGCTACTACACTACACCAAGGTAAGTCCTTGCATTCTGGTTGTCTTGAACTTCCTTCCTGGTCATTTCAGCTGGAGAGTGAAATTGACCCCACCCCTTCAATGCCTTCTTTTCTATCATTAACCAGCAGCTTTCCTTTTAACTGACATGCTTTGTAGCCAGTAATATGCATTGACCCCAAAACACCTACTACTATAGGAAGTGAAACAGTAAGAGGTTTCCTAAAAATACTTGAGACCTACATAGGAGATGGAAGAGCATGGCCGATAAGAGTTAGAATGTTTTTTGCATCATTATCCACGGGTTCATCTGTATATATATGTAAGACCACCTTACGTAGTCCTACTATTACTACAGACACACTAACTCTGCCTGTAGCAAAACAAAACAAAACCAAAATTTACTACAGTACGATACCAGTACAAGCAAAACTCTTTTAAAATAATATTCAGACCCTACAGTAGTTATTATAGGCTAGTGACTTTGCGTTGTGTTATTTTCTTATTTTTTAATTTAGTTTTAAAATAAAAATAATTCAACCTGTTGATATTTTGCGGGTGATCAAACACAGTTTTATTGTTTTTCCTTCTTTTGTTCGTGCAGTCACATCCAGACAGTCATCTAGTCTTCACAACAGAAAACAAAAACATTGACCTTTGACATGTGGGAAGTCACAATAGAATATAAGGTACAGTAAGACATTTCCTCAAGGGGTCTCAATTAAACCAGCTCCCCCTACATACATATATATATACATATATATATATATATATATATATATATATATATATATATATATATATATATATATACACTGAGTGTACAAAACATTAGGAACACCTTCCTAATATTGAGTTGCACCCCTTTTTGCCCTCAGAACAGCCTCAATTTGTCGGGGGATGGACTTTACAAGGTGTCGAAAGTGTTCCACAGGGATGCTGGCCCATGTTGACTCCAATGCTTCCCACAGTTGTGTCAAGTTGGCTGGTAGTGGATCTCTACTCTGAATATCTCGTTCCATCTCATCCCACAGATGCTCAATTGGATTGAGATCTGGTGACTGGGCAGGCCACTGCAGTAAGCTGAATTCACTGTCATGTTTGTGGAATCATTCCTGGACAATCCTAGCTTTGTGGCATGGGGCATTATCCTGCTGAAAAAATCCATTAGCAGATGGATACACTGCTGCCATGAAGGGATGCACCTGATTGGCAATGATGTTCAGATATCCTGTGGCATTCAAACGTTTCTCCACTTTTATCAAGGGGCTCAATGTGTGCCATAAAAACACACCCCACAACATCACACCACCACCACCAGCCTGCAATGTTGACACGCAGCATGATGGATGCATGTACTTATGTGGTTTTCTCCATACCCTAGTCCTCCTATCAGTGTGAAACAGCAGGAACCAGGATTCATCAGACCAGGCAATGTTTTTCCAGTCCTCCAGTGTCCAGTGTTTTCGTTCCTTAGCCCACTGTAACCACAGTTTCTTGTGTTTTGCTGAAAGAAGTGGAACTCTGTTAGGTCGTCGGCTGCCATACCCCATTCGTGTCAAAGTACGATGAGCTGTGCATTCTTTTATGGATTTTTCGGCACCAATGTTGTACTAGACTGTCAGTTGACTAACTGTAGCCCGTCTGTTGCTCTGCACAATTCGTGTCAGCCTCCTTTGGCCTCTTTCATCAATGAGCCATTTTCGACCACTGGCCTGCCGTTGGCTGGATGTCCTTTGGGTGGTGGACCATCCTTGATACACACGGGAAACTGTTGAGCATGAAAAACCCAGCAGCGTTGCAGTTCTTGACACACTCAAACCGGCGCGCCTGGCACCTACTGCCATACCCCATTCAAAGGCACTTACTGTAAATCTTTTGTCTTGCCCATTTACCCTCTGAATGGCACACATACACAATCCATGTCTCAATTGTGTCAAGGCTTAAAAATCCTTCTTTAACCTGTCTCCCCTTCATCTACACTGATTGAAGTGGATTTAACAGGTTACATCAATAAGGGATCGTAGCTTTCACCTGGATTCACCTCGTCAGTCTATTTCATGGAAAGAGCAGGTGTTCCTAATGTTTTGTACACTCAGTATATATATATATATAATATATATATATATACACTACCGGTCAAAAGTTTTAGAACACCTCCATTTTTCCAGTTTTTATTGAAATTTACACAGTTTAATGTCTCAATGCACTCTGAAATTAAAGCATAGAACAAATAAACAATTGGAGATAAAAAAGAAGTCATGGAATCGTTTTGTTTAACAAAATTGAATCTAAATTTTTGACTCATCAAAGTAGCCACCTTTTGCAGATATAACAGCCGAACACACTCGTGGCATTCTTTCCACAATGGAAATCAAATATTGTTCGGAAAGTTCTTCCCAACACTGTTGCAGAAGTTCCCACAAATGTGTTGCACTTGTAGGTTGCTTTGCTTTCACCCTTCTGTCCAGTTCATCCCAAACCAGCTCGATGGGGTTTAAGTCTGGAGACTGTGCTGGCCATTCCATGATTTGAAGCCTACCGTCTTGTTCTTTTCTTCTAAGGTAGTTCTGACATAGCCTGGAGGTATGTTTTGGGTCATTATCTTGCTGTAGGATGAAACCCTGACCAACTAGGTGTATACCAGAGGGTATTGCATGGCGCTGCAAAATGCTGTGGTAGCAGTTTTGGTTCAGGGTGCCACTCACTCTGTGCAAGTCGCCGACTCTGGATCCAACAAAAGAGCCCCAGACCATCACGCTTCCTCCTCCATGTTTGACAGTTGGTGTCACACACCGAGGAACCATCCTTTCGCCTACACGACGGCGTACAAAAACCCTGCGTGATGAACCGAAGATTTCAAATTTTGATTCATCGGTCCATAAGACCTTCTTCCAGTCTTCAGTAGTCCAGTGGCGGTGCTTCATGGCCCAGGCAAGCCTCTTTTTCTTATTTTGCCATTTTAGCAATGGCTTTCTTACTGCCACTCGACCTGTCAAACTTGCAGCTCGAAGTCTTCTCTTCACAGTTGAAACTGAGACTTGCTTACTTCGACCAATGTTAAGCTGTGCTTGAAGCTGTTGTCCTGTGAGCCGCCTATCACGCAAGCTGTTGACTCTCAGAAACTTGTCTTCTGATTCTGTTGTGGCTTTGGGTCTGCCAGACCTCTTCCTGTCAGAGTTTCCTCCAGTTTCCAAGTGCCTTTTGATGGTGTAGGAAACTGTACTCACTGACACCTTGGCTTTCTTTGCAATTTCTCTAAAGGAAAGACCTACACTTTTAAGGGTTATAATGGTCTGTCTGTCTTCCTTTGTTAATTGCCTTTTTCTCGCCATTATGAGAGCAATATACTACTTCCTGCAGTACAATACTGTCCAAATAATGCTTAAGAGGGTGAAGTAACACAGTCTGTTCCAACACTGCTTTTATACAGACAGAGGGTTTGTAAGTAATCAACAAAAGTTGGGACACCTGTAGGAATTGTTAGCATCAACTTTCAAGGCTTAAATTACTTCCATTGCTGCAGAACAGCTGTAAGTTGTTAACCCATTACTTGTTCCCTGAAAAAGGCCTTTTTGTATAACTCTGAAATGTACATTATTTTTCAGTTTTTGGTAACCTAAACTTTTTTTTTAACCTCTGGCAGTTTACCGCTTACCTTTGTACCATTTCAGGTTATTCACTGGACTTGAACTGCTTAAATTTCAATAAAAACTGGAAAAATGGGGGTGTTCTAAAACTTTTGACCGGTAGTATATATATATATATATATATATATATATATATATATATATATATATAATATAAAACTCAATGTTCAGCGTGCACAGTAAATCCAAGATGGACTTCCAGGTTAGTAATGAGCTGATTTTTGCACATTAAAGGCTTAATGGTTTTAATTTTTTTTTTTTTAAGTCTGTATATGCATCAAGAGGATTTGACGGACCCCAAATGCTCTTTCACTTTGGATTTCTCTCCATATCAACGATGAGTTAGTAGTGTGAGCGCCATTGTATGTTCTAATAGGATCTGCAATGAAAATTGCTACTTGCGGCTGATGCCTGGCAGTCTCAGGTTTCTGGTGAAAATCGGCGATGTCGCAGCCTTGAGAAAGTTTTGTAAAACCCAATTTTTTATTTGCTTTTCTGAAACAGGACCCTGATATCTGAACAGGCAATTGGGCAGCAGCTGTTTTCTCTGTTAACTTAGTTATATGGACATCATGTTTAACCTGCTCAATGTCACTTTATTTTCTTGGAAGTGTTTCCCAGATGGTTAAGCCTTTTCAGTCAAAACTAGATTGGTCTTTCTTCCCATGTAGCTCTGCTATATCAAGTAAAATAAATATGCATTTACTAAACACAAAGCTTGGTATAGATCCCTATATTAATCTGTGTCATAACATTAGTCAATGGTAATAAAGTTGGTGTATTATATTGGTCCACGCTTTTTAAATGTCGTGCTGTTCTTAAAAGGTCAGTTTTATTACTTTATGGTGTATACACAGTAACTGGAGGATCAGTGGAGGAAAAATGTGTAAGTGAACTGTAAAATGTATGGTATTGCTCACTTGACAATAGACTTTTGAGCCACATGGTATACTGTATATAATTGATAATTCCTGCAATGGGGTAGTAAATATATGAATTATTGAAGTAGTATGTAATAAATCAGTATTGGCCTTTTTAACCAACTAGGATTGCAAAAAGGATAATTTCCTCAGTGGATGATTACAATCTGGAGAAATGATGGAGGAAATTCACAAAGCTTTGTACTTCAAAGTGTCATGATTGTTATTTTTGTTTATTTGTTGGGGAGGGACTTGTTAATGTTACAAAAATAGAAATAAACAGCTTGTGGACTTCTTAACTGAATCTTAACTGTGTCTTCTAAATAGCAGACAAGCATATTACAATTTAGCTGAAAGAAACAGAAATCTAAATTGCAAGGTCATTCTGGTACAGAAAGTGAGCCAGTAGAGACTAGCTTTAAGCATTCCTCGTAGTTATTGTTATTAATGTCAAATGTTTAAATAAATGGCATTTATTTATACTTAAAAATATAAAACTCCACTGAAATGACCCAGACATATGGGAAAATGTATGTCCCTGAACATCATACTGTAATACTGTATATGCATGCACCCTTATAGACTTTATTCTGACCAAAGTGTATTGCTCAGGACCCAATCAATAAATACATGAGAAGTAACATTTCAGCATTTTCCTTTAAATTAAACTGCCACTCTCTACAATTAAGTTCCAAGGATAATGGGCTAAATTAAACTTTTGAGAGAAGAGACAATGAATTGTGAAATAATTAATTTCCCCTGTTCTAATATCTGGGTGCTGAATCTGAACTTGTCCAGTGGCAACGAGTACATTAACTTCTCTGATCTAGTAATTAAAAATGTGTCAGGAGTAACTGCTGTCTGCTTAGGAAAAGATTTAGGACACTTAATATCAAATCTGATGCCCATGAGCCCATTGTCAGAATCAGAGAGAAAGCTTATTAAAGTGGGATGTGCTCATACATAGTCTTTACCAGTTTCGTAAGTGACAAAGTAAGTTAAGCTCTTGGATGTTTTCTGTATTAAGATACCGCCTATTAAACTGAATGCAACTGGGTTAAACGTGTCCTAGTGAGATGTAGTGAGTTACTGCACTGCGAAAAGAGTATTTGATGATTATTTACATTGACTTTGACAGAGATTAAGTACATTTATAAGCACAGTCACATTAAATAAAACTGACAGTTTGTTGATGTATTATGAATAAAGGCTGAAAGGTAAGGGAGAGTGTTTGAATTGTTGACTACTTATAAGCATGCTAGAAATGTGTAATGTTATTTATTGTAAAATAATGACAGGTGGGTGGACCTGCACACAGCCCATATTTATTTAATTTTGTATGTTATATACTGTAAGATATACACTTCTGAAAAACGGCAAGTAAAAAAAAACAGTGACACTGAAATTATGCCCAGAGACTGAGCAAAAATATCCAGCTCTGCATATCCAACTTAATAAACTCTTATAAGCTTTTTTTTAGCTCTCAGTTTGGGACTATTATTATTATTATTATTATTATTATTATTATTATTATTATTATTATTAAGAGGTATGTGAAAAATACAGCGAACAAGGGGTGGGGCGGGGCTGGAGATGCAGTACTGAGTGTCCTGTTGCTATGCAGTGCCTTTTAAACCTGTTTTACTGTGAAGAAAAAATACTTTTAAACAGCTGTATTTTTCACATACCTCTTCATAGTAGTGCATACCGATAAATCATCTCCTGATCACTCATTTTATCACCAAACTCCTCAATAATGCGATCCAAGTCATTATTTTATTACTATAACAACAAAAAAAGCTCTGCAAATGTCTGTGATGTTCTTTGAGCGCTGGATGCAGAAGCAGCTATCTTTTTTGTTTATGTCCATGTTATCTCTGTGGTGTCGGGGCTATCTGTATTGCTTAGATTTTTCGGCTTCTCTTGGCTCCTATCGGTCTCACTCGGCCATTGAATGGTTTTCTCGTTTTTTTCCGGAGAAAAAACGACTAGACACCTGTTTTTTACGTCTTTTTGATGATGTCAGACAGGGTCCGACATTGGACTGGAAAGGGAAAATTGCAATGTCGGACCAGGTCCGACATAGGACCGCAAAGGGTTGGGAGGAAAAACGACAATAATAAAAATAAAAATAAATACAAAAATCTCTACAATAACAGTAGGCTATTAATAATAATAATAATAATAATAATAATAATAATAATAATAGTAATAATAATAATAATAATAATAGCATCAGTAATAAAACAAACAAATGAGATGGATGCAGTAATTGTATCATTTAAATATGCGATTAAAACCAAGATTAACTAAGAGATTAATCACGATTCATTTTTTTAATTGCTTGGCACCCTTAAAAAAAAAAATATATATATATATATATATATATATATATATATATATATATATATATATAGTCATCATGCTGAGTGTCTTCACAACAAAGGGTTAGGACACAACAAAGAAAAATTGTGGACAAACCCACATCTCGACCTGGACAGCGATTTTGTCACGTAACAGAAAATGAATTACAAAATATACTACAAAACAAAGATGCTGCAAACACTCAAATCGTCATATAAACTTTGCTTTGTGTTTGTTTCAAACAAATCCAACTCGACGATGTAAATAAATATGTGGGGGGGGGGGGGGAAATAAAATACACAAACTACAAAACCAGACTACACTCAAATTGTCTCACATTCATAAAGAGTGGTAGGTTGCAAGCCTTGTTTTTTGTTTTTGTATGTTGAAATAGTGATAAATGTAATGAACTGGAGTCCTTCTGTCATTCCTCCCTGACAGATGACTTCACATCTTCTGTTGGGACAAATAAGGACAGAGGGCCCTATTCATAAAAGTACTTACTGACGGCTGTAATAAAACGAATTCCGTTTAACACTAAGGAAAGTCGTCCATATTGCTGTTCATAAAATGGTCTGAGAATATGGGCGACTGTCGCAAAGCACTTTATGAATGGGTATACAGTTGTTCAAGAACGAAAATCTGCCTCTTTTGATGACATCATCAGCATTATTAATGTTCCCTGGTTGCCATCGATAGCTGTTGCAAAAAGAAAAACGGAATCCGCCGACAGTACTACCGAAACCCGAGTCTGCAGCTGCTAGTCACGGGCAGTTTACAAAACCTGATTCCGATGTCCCTATCACGTCTGCCAAAAATTCAGGACATGTCAGAATTTAGAAAAAAAGCATATTTTAAATACATACTTTGTATTTTCATTTTGTTTGGCAACGCTAGCAAGCACATTTCCATATGCAGACATAAGATTTCCATTCTTAACTGCAAGACCAAAAACAAAAAAAAACTAAACAAAAAGCACTGTAGGAGGACATTTGAATAATAATAATAATAATAATAATAATAATAATAATAATAAACCCCACTTAAAGCAGGGAATCAATAGGGGTGAGTTTATGTATCAGTGAAAGTTTCACGCCGTATTGAACACGTGTACACAACATGGATCGTTTTGTGGTGCGCAAAAAAAAAAAAAAAAAAGACTCCCTTTTGAACACTGATTGAGCTTTGTACTGAGGCTCTATCCGTTTTTTTTGCAATACCAAGCAAGCCCAAATTTCCCACCGACTGCGTCAGCAGCACTGGTATCGTGTATATTGTAACGCTCCATGAAAATAAACGGGTTCACACAGGCAGTATTCATCCAAACTGTTTATTGTGAACACAGGTAAAAGTAATAAAAAGAAAAGGACCGCTGTCAGCCGCGGATCACAGTAAAGAAATAATAATAATAAAATAACTGTCTATTCTCAGTCTCTCACTTGCTCTCCGTTTCACAGCACTGTTTCAAAATGATTATGCCAGAGAATATGTTCTTGTGTGAGTATATATTTATATTAAACATTCTCCTTCATATAAAGCTACAGATTTTTGTTTTATTTTTTTCAAAATAGGCAGTGTTACAGGGGTATGTATAACAGAGCAAGTGTAGTAATAAAATAGTCTGGTGAAGCTGTTGTTAGTATAGACTTGACTGTAGAAAGCGTTCAATAACTCCTAGTTATCGACAGCATTTTGCTGTCGTTTACTCTTATGAATAGCAGGTTAATGCTCAGGACCATTATGTCATGTTATGGCAGGCGTTAACCTTTTTTGAACAGACCCCAGAGTCCCCACACCAGTGTGTTAACCTTGATGAGCTTCACCACAGGAGTATCACATACATTATGGGCATTAATGAACTAAACAATAAGAAAGTTCGCTATAACATACTTGGCTGGTTCCATTGCTTTTATCAACAAAAACTGTTAATGGTATTGTAAAGGTTCCTGTTCTTGCACTTCACAGAGTGAGATTACATGTGTATAGCACAATCCTGCACAAGTATTTATTTATTCCCAACCTGCCACCCCTGACCACATATACTGTATCTGCCTAGTTGTGAACCTTTATATAGATGGTATTAACACAGAAGGTTGTCAGTTCTGCAGGGGTATATTAAGATACATTGTTACAGAAGTATACATACAATTACAGAAAAGTATACACAAAATACCTGGTTGTTGTCTCATACCCTACTGAAAATATCAGAAACTGTTGGTGACAGGCAGTTGAGAGCTGGATTCTGACAATAAACTGATTTCTTCATGGCTACCTAGCTGTTATATAAAACACAGGTCAACAGAAATAACAGTACTAAAATAAACTTTTCTTCAATGTGTGCCAAAAATGACTGATTATGCCTTGGGGGTAATGTATCCCTCATACTTGCTGTTGGAGAAATTGAGTTATACTTGCTGTACATCCATTTCTGCTAGAACGGATACATTCTCAGAACACTGAAATCAGATTCCTCTGTCCTTGTCACCAGCTTGATGTATTTAAAATATCTCCCCAGAATGTTGTCTCCAAAATCTGAGCAGCACATGAATCAATTAGCAAGCAGATATGCCACCAATAGTTTTAGGTTGAGGATCTGATTGTGAAAACCTAATAAAACAATATTAAAACCTATCTTACAACCACAATGATCTAAGTAAATAAGAAAACAGATTTATTTTAAAAACTTGGTTAGCACTATATTTAGGGATGCATAAAAGGGTTGGCTTCAATGCTTTCAGACAGAATTTGTTTTTATTTTTCTAAATGCAACATCTTAACATTTTTTTTTTTTTTTTAATCACTGAGAATTGTATGTGTTATTGTTTCTAAGTGGCCAACAATAATACAGTAATGTAATGTAAATTAATGCAGATTATTACAGATAGTGTATACTGTGAATACAACACAATATATCCTTTTCATGTGTATATCTTAATTATGCTTGTTTAAAAAAATTAACTGTGACCTTTGCTTGGAGCTTTATTGTGGTAGGCTGTCATTATAAATCACAAGTTATTTCCTAATTAATTTCTTTACTTCAAAGAAAATAAATGTTTTGCATGAATTATTAACCAGATTTACAAGTGTTTACTGAAGGATGTAAGCAAATGAAATATGAAAAGAAGTCTGCACTCCTGGCATATTCTTTTATCTTTTTTTAATTTATAAAAACATGCTTATTTCACAAAACATTAAAGCACAAGTGTTCTTTAGATAACAGTACTTAAAATAAAAAAAGCACATTCACAAGAGGTACTTAGTATCTAAAACATGAGAGATAGATCTGAGCAGCTTTTTACAATAGTTATTTTTTTTTAACCTCAGCACTCTTGTCTAAAAAAAAGCTGTCTTGGGTTCAGAAGAACACTTTTAATCAAATAAGTAGATCAAGAAATACTGGCTGGACAGGTGGAATTCCTTAGACATTCACATTTCTGCTGCTCAAGGTCATGTTTTTGTTTTCAAGCAATTGCCAACTTCTTTTTTGTTTGTTTTTTTTTTAGAATTTTTCTGACATACTCATTCTTCATTTCTTATTGAAGTACCAGTTTCTAAAATTATTTCACCTTTATATGATGGGATGTGTATCTGGCATCTGGACAAGATCCTGTGTGAGATATGAGGGCTTAATAGCCACTGGATGTGTGTTATCAATCTATGAAGACATCCAACAGAATGATTTAGACGCTGCAAGTAAAAAGTAGTTGGGACAAAATGGTTGGAAATTGATCGACAGCTACTAAAATACAAAACATGTATAAAGCGATATTACTGTATATTACCCACATTTACTTTAAAGTAAAGGAATAACACTATTTAAGAACTTTAAGAACAAATTGGCTTGGAAACATCCGATCTGATCTTGTGTACATTTGCATTTCCTTGAATCCCTACTGCGTTCAGTTTGAGAATTAATCTTTTATGCGGGACTTTGTCAAAAGCTTTCTGGAAATCTAAATAAACCATGTAATATGCTTTGCAATTATCCATTGTCGATGTTGCATCGTCAAAAAAATCAAGCAGGTTAGTTAGACACGATCTCCCTTTCCTAAAACCATGCTGACTGCCTCCAAGGATACTGTTACCATATAGGTAATTTTCCATTTTGGATCTTATTATAGTTTACATAAGTTTACATATAATAGAAGTCAGGCTTATTTATCTGTAGTTACCTGGTTCAGTTTTATCTCCGTTTTTGTGGATCGGTATAACGTTTGCAAGTCTCCAGTCTATCGGTACAATCCCTGTGTCAAGAGACTGTTGCATGATCTTGGTTAGCGGTTTGTAAATAACTTTCTATTAGGATGATCTCATCAGGCCCAGGGGATTTGTTTATTTTAAGAGCTCCTAGTCCCTTTAACACTTCTGCCTCTTTTATGCTAAAGTTATTTAAAATTGGATAGGAACAGGTCGACATGTGGGGCATGTTGTCCGTATCCTCCTTTGTAAAAACTTGTGAAAAGTAATCATTTAATATATTTGCTATTTTTTTTTCTTCGTCTATGATTTTGCCATTTGTGTCTCTTAGACATTTAACCTCCTCTTTGAATGTTCTCTTGCTGTTATAATATTGGAAAAAACATTTTGGAATTGGTTTTAGCCCCCTTAGCAGTGTTCATTTCTATCTCTCTCTTGGCCTTTCTAACTTCCTTTTTGACTTGCGTTTGTAGTTCCAAGTACTCTTTCTGTGTACTTTGTTTTTGGTCCCTTTTAAACGCTCTGTAAAGTGCCTTTGTAAAGTGCCTTTTTCGACACATTGACGTCAAATAAATTACAATTTTCCATTTTAAATGCATGTGTGAGATGGAAATAAAGACTCACTAGAAGATGTCAGTGTCCCCCCCAGTAAAAGAGCTGTAGTTGAGAAAAACAAATTCCAGTCACAATGCAATAAGTTCATAGATGGGGTCCAATTACTTGTAATACGAGAAGTGAAGCTATGCAAAGTTTCAGGCAGGAAACTCTAATGCTCCTGCAAAAATGATAACTTAATTGACAGGAAAATCCCTGCAACCATCACCAATAGTCAAGCAGACATTGGACAAAGGAGGTAATTCCATCATTATTATCAAACTTCAATCAGTGGAAGCTATCAATAGTGTTCAAGCCAGATAAATTTACATTCTGTGCTGTGCTTTGAGTTTATCTCCTCCTACACAACCTACACCTCTTTTTTCGGCCTCATTTGGTGTTCATGTAAATAAATCCTGCGTACATGAGCAGCTTGTCAACGTCACCTCCGTATCTCTCCCTGTTTGTCAATGGATAACCCACACCTCCTATCACACAGCTAAAGGATGTCTTTCAGAATTTCAAAGCAGCACCAAGTAAAAATGCTGTAATAAATGCTAATGTCAACTGTTTTATTCTGTCATACAATGTTGGTTTTAAAACGTAACAGTTGTCCTGACTGACTGCTGTTGATGTAATTATAGAAGTTTTCTGTTCAAAATGTACACAAGTTCAAAATCTTGGTTGATCTGGTCCAAGATCTCTGATATCAACATAGTTCAATGCATGAAAACTGTTAGGACTGCAGTTATCAGTTGGTAAAAATACCTGATGAAGTATCTGGCCTTAATTTAAATTTAAATTCAGGTATCCCATGGGTTGTAATTCATTTTGAAAAAAAGGTTTTCTTTTGATATGAGGCTGGGTCTGTTTTGTCTGTGTTAAGTGTTGAACTCCCTTGTTAGCACGCTGTCTGTCCCTAAGCAACCCAGGAGTGGGGATGAGTCAGAATATTAGAATATTCTACATTAAATTAACAATCGAATGCTTTGATAGAGGTTTGAATACTCGAAAAAGTGTTTATACAATAATTGTTTTTAAATAATTACATTCTTTTTTAAATGGAAAAATGTACTGACTTCACCAGGAGAACATTTTTTTGATGAGGGAGTTACGAGTGGTGATCAGCCAGTAAAACTCTCATCTCACTGGCCACAGCAGATATAATTGACAGGTAGGCGGGCACATTTCATTAGGTAGCTCTGCCATTGGCAGGCCAGTGAAGCAGTTGTTTCTGGTGCTTTTGCTTCTGCTGTTGCGAGTCTAACAGCTACAATGGCAGCTTCGAAGGAGAGCAACGCTTGGAATTATTTTGATAAATTAAATGAGACCGCTGTGAAATGTGATTTCTGAAGCACAAGTTTATAATAATCTCATATCCAAGCACCCTTCTGTTACTTTAGAAGAAAACACAGTATGTGAGAAACAAACTGATTGATTATTTTGCCACATTTCATAGCAGTTGACGCTGTGATGCATCTTGTGCTGAAAAAAACAAGTCTTGATTGCAAAAATGATAGCTAAGGATATGCTTCCTACCAGTTTTGTGGAAGGTGACGCATTTCAAGAACTCATGCAATTTGTGGAGCCAGAGTATACACTTCCAGTACATAAAACCATCATGGCTAGACATTTGGAATGTACTGCTGCTGTTAGCAATAATTTAGCAATTGCAGGAAAAGTTGCCATTACGACAGATTCGTGGCCCGCATTGAATGCAGTCTTGTATTAATATCCAGGGTTCTCCCCAGGATTCTGTACAGCCGTGCGGCAGAACATTGTAGCCAGGAACACTTAATGGAAAAATAAACTTGCCTTACCTTAAATATATAATACGACAAAGAATTTGAATAATGTGTTGTCTTTCGTTGACTATATCTGGTTGCTCTTTTTTGTGTCCTACATTTTCTTTTTCATGACTGTTTTTTATTATGGTAAATTAACATGTTTATTTAGGCACGCTACGATTTGACTGGGGAAAGAGAACGTGGGTTTATCAGAGTTCACAAAAAAAACACAGTAACCTTTTCACTTCCTTTTTAGCTTAATTATTGAGCTTATTGATTCATTTAAATTGTTTTCTTTATCTTAAGTTTTCAGGGCATTTTTGTTAATGCATGTCAATTTTTGTTTTCCGCTGTTCTACATTTTTTTAATGTAGCTAACTGTTCATTTTAACCTTTTTTTTTTTTTACACAACAGTACTCACACACGTTTGGCATGAAACCGGAGTGTAATAATCCAGCACCTCTGCACTTAAGCACTTGAGATAGATAAGCTACTGCAGCATGCTGTAACCTTCTAAACACACGCAGATAGGGTTTTCTATCATACACTGTGTTTTCAAAAAAAAATTAAAAAATAAAATAAGTGCGACCAGATGTGACCAGCATAATGGGGGTATTGAATGCCCTCAATGATGCAGGCAGTATATTACTAACGCTTATTATGCATGCTATACTTCAGAGCTGTAGCTGAGTTAACATTAAGCAGTCAAATTGAAAAATATGAAACCTGTCTCCACAGATAATGTAATACAACTTCAATCATATAGTTCACTGAAGCACCATTTGAAACTGGAATTTCTTTATCCAGCTCATCAAAGTAGAAATGCATAGATTAAGTTAAGTCTTTTTATAAAGAATCATGCATGACCTTAAGGTTGCATAGCACAACTGTGCTAGAGGTTGCCATTTTTATAGGCAATAATTAAACCTCCTGGGGGGAATCTGGCAAATGAATACAACTGTAGACTCAATGCGCAAGTAGTAGGATATTGCTTGTCTTAAAATCCACATTTAATCTATGATGCCAGTCAAACAAGGTTCAGTTGATGGCGAAGAAGATGACAAAGGTGAATCGAAGCCTGAGAGATCGACACACAAAACCAAACAAAACACATCTACTCCATTGGCAATGACTGATTGTGCAGGAGATGCTGACTAAGAAATCAGCAACTGCTCACCAAAATACTGAGGATGAATCTTCAAGCTTCGTGAGTGAAGGCGACTTTTAATATCTTCAAGCTTCGGGAGTGAAGGTGACATTTAATATCTTCAAGCTTCGGGAGTGAAGGCGACATTTAATATCTTCAAGCTTCGGGAGTGAAGGCGACATTCACTATGAAATGACTGCAAGACTGGGGTTTTCCTGTAACCTTATGAAATGGATTTGCTTCATTCTAATATAAATGAAATGGCTTTCCTAAGGGATGAAATTGCTTTTTAATGTTTCACTGGTGGTTTAATCAATAGAAATTCAATGTACAATGTATGAATCAATATTAAGGTTTGTATATATATATATATATATATATATATATATATATATATATATATATATATATATATACACATGGATGATGGCTATATATGCATCCTGAGCCATTCGAAAAAAAAAGGCATAATACCACATTAGTGAAATCAAGTGAAAATTCCTCTAGAGGAAAATATACTTGAGCTTTGACCCATCCGACTCCTAAAGACCATCACTTTCAATTCAAACACAAAATGTCTCATTTTCAGTCACTCGACAACACCCATAGTACAGAAATGTTCATTAATGATCAACAAAATGCAAATATGTTACAAAAAACCTTACGTAAAGCTGGTACATTCGTATCTCAGAGAAACTGGACAGGAACCGGAAATTAAAACAAGGTAAAGGCAATCATCCAAATAAACTTGAAGCACTAAAGGATAACGACATAGAACGTCTGTACGGCACTGAAACACTACATTTAAAAAACACCAACTGTACTGCTGAACCTTGTCATCTTTAATATTAGCATCACAAGGGTATCCATGTATTATAAAAAATAACAGATGGGCCTCTTCAGTGAGTTACAGGAAAATAATTACATCTCGCGTTTCTGTGACAGTTTATGAATTATTCGACCTTCGGTCTCGTAATTTATGACGTCACAGAAACCCTAGATGGAATTATTTTCCTGTAACTTACTCAAGTCCATCTATTATTTTATATATATATATATATATTGTGAAAGAAACTCACCCACTCGGGTTCGTTGCCCCTTTAAGAATGCGACCCAGAGACGAGAAATGGATTTTTTTTCCAGCGCTCACGCGCTATATTTTTAATAAACACCAAATTAAAACAAAGTACACAAAATAAACACCTAGCTCTTCTGAGCATTAACTACACACGCAGGAACCTAACTATTACAGGACGGCTAAGCCGTTTCCCTGTTCCAACAAAACTCAACCACACAGGTTTGCACTGTACCTTTTCTCGGGACTGCCAGGAAGCAGAGCACTCCTTTCTGCCTCCTTCCATTCAGCAGCCCTGAGCAGACTGCCTGCTCTCTTTTTAAACCCCCGCACCTGGGCTTAATTTCCAATAACGCCCAGGTGCGGATGATAATTAACAATAAAACAATTAAACAAAACAATAAATCAACACAAATCAAAACAGAACACAAATCAAAACAGTGCATTTCTCTAGCAGGGAGGTTTTAACCCCCTCCCTGCTGTTTCTCATAACCCGCTATTTTACACATCCCCCCCCCCTTGTCTTTACAAGACACCGGCCACGAGACGGCCACCTCCTCCCCTAAAACATAACCACCCACCCTCAAGTCCATAAATGTCCTTTCTTGCCCTCTTCCACGGGCAGGCTTGAGGGTGGATCGGTCCACGTCCCGGCTCAGCCAGGTAAGGACCGCGCACCGGCGACAAGGGGACCCAACGGTTCAACAGGGGCGACCGGAGCGTAGACCGTGGCACTGGAGGATGCAGCAGTGGGCAGAGATCTTCCCCTGGGAACCGGCGCAGTGATGTCCGATCACCCAGGGGAAGCGAAGCAGCGAACAGGGGGAGCGACAGCGACGTCTGGCAGCAGCCCAGCGACGTCCGGGTGCTCGGGAAGAGCGGAGCAGGGAACCAGGGGAAAAGCTGTGGCCAGTGCTGCACACTCCTGGGCTCAAGGTCCAGCGCAGGAAGGTCCGGGAAGACCGGCCGGGTGTCCTGGAGCAAGGGGTGAGGGACTGGACGCAGCGGTGCCGGACTGGACCGTAGGGGCGGTGGTCGGGGCTGTGGTGGAGGTATACTCTTCACCTCCCCCCTGGGCTCTGGAAGCGGCGGCTCCTCCCCTCTGGGCTCCGGAAGCGGCGGCTCCTCCCCTCTGGGCTCCGGAAGCGGCGGCTCCTCCCCTCTGGGCTCCGGAAGCGGCGGCTCCTCCCCTCTGGGCTCCTCCCCTCTGGGCTCCGGAAGCGGCAGCTCCTCCTCTCTGGGCTCCGGAAGCGGCGGCTCCTCCCCTCTGGGCTCCGGAAGCGGCAGCTCCTCCTCTCTGGGCTCCGGAAGCGGCAGCTCCTCCTCTCTGGGCTCCGGAAGCGGCAGCTCCTCCTCTCTGGGCTCTGGCAGCGGCGGCTCCTCCTCTCTGGGTTCTGGCAGCGGCGGTTCCTCCCCCTCTGGCTCGGGAGGCTGCGGAGCTCCGCTAGCCTGCTCCCATTCTTGGAGCAGCAGCTCCAATTCGGTTGGCTCCCTTCTCTTCACTAGGGCCAACCCCATCTCTCTCTCCCATCTCCCAAGTTGCTCTCTCTGAGCAACGGCATTTCTAGTGATCTGCTCGATCATCTGTAATAAGTCCATTTTCTGGGTCTTAGGGGCGCCCACACTCTCTGCCACCAAATGTGAAAGGATTGCACTCACTCGCGTTCGTTGCCCCTTTAAGAATGCGACCCAGAGACGAGAAATGGATTTTTTTTCCAGCGCTCACGCGCTATATTTTTAATAAACACCAAATTAAAACAAAGTACACAAAATAAACACCTAGCTCTTCTGAGCATTAACTACACACGCAGGAACCTAACTATTACAGGACAGCTAAGCCGTTTCCCTGTTCCAACAAAACTCAACCACACAGGTTTGCACTGTACCTTTTCTCGGGACTGCCAGGAAGCAGAGCACTCCTTTCTGCCTCCTTCCATTCAGCAGCCCTGAGCAGACTGCCTGCTCTCTTTTTAAACCCCCGCACCTGGGCTTAATTTCCAATAACGCCCAGGTGCGGATGATAATTAACAATAAAACAATTAAACAAAACAATAAATCAACACAAATCAAAACAGAACACAAATCAAAACAGTGCATTTCTCTAGCAGGGAGGTTTTAACCCCCTCCCTGCTGTTTCTCATAACCCGCTATTTTACAATATATATATATATATATATATATATATATATATATATATATATATATATATATATTATATGCACATAGAAAATTGTAAAAAACAAAAGTAGTTTTTAATCTAAAATGAAAGTAACATATGATTTATCCTGCGTGTGTGTCACTCGCAGCACAGAATCCAGGTTGAGCTGCTGCAGCCTGCAGCTTTCTGATTGAAATGTTTCTGCAGAAGCGCTGTAGCTCGCTTCAAGATGAAATCTCTCCTACCTTGCACAAAACGAAGGAATTGATGGCTTCCAGGTCCAGTAGAGATAATATATATATATATATATATATATATATATATATATATATATATATATACAAAATTGAATATTGTAGGTTATATTCAAAACAAAAACATTTATTGTAAAAGGCAGTTCTGGTGTTAATGAAATGTAACTTTTAGATGTTCCACAAACACACACACACAAATATAAATTCTAAGTAGTAAAACTTAGAAATTATATTTTATATAATTGTGTGTGTGTGTGTGTGTGTGTGTGTGTGTGTGTGTGTGTTGGAGAGGTAACCAGACAAACAAGTAGCTAATTCAGAATGTGAGCGGCAACACGTGAATTAATTTCTCTTGTTGAATGTTTTTATCTTCATGGCAACGCATGAAGCTCTCCTCATGATATTCAGAGTCGTTCTTTTCCTACTTAGTAAGCAGACACGGACATCTAAATATCCCCTCCCCTAAATGACTATGAATTGAGTAATCTGCATTGGTACAGCTGTTTTTTTTTCCTAAATCAGAAATGCATAGCAACGCATTTCCTGAAAAGTACGGCAAACGGGTTGTGAGGAAATCTGTTTCAGCAGATGTGGAAGATTTAATGACTTAATGACTTCTCATTTTAGGGTTAAAAAAGCGACTTTACACTGTGCTCATGAAAAAAAATGCAGACACAAACTGAGTGAAGCTTTTATCATATTATAGAGATAACAGCTGTAAAATGTCAGCACTTAGCTTACTCAAACATCAGAGTGCGAATGGACTTTCATTAGGCATTAATGGTCAATATAAGTGGAATACACTTTTGCATATTATAGGGATAATGCCATGTTCTTTTTTTCAACCTTTTATTCAATCTCATTCTGTTATGTTTTAAGGCTTCTGTCCGATTCTAGAATGGGTTGGGTTTCCCTGTACCATAATGTGTAGGGCTGTATATTTTTCACGGTAAGAAATTGCCTAGTTCACACCATTTCACGGTCTAAAAATAGGTATGTCAAGATATTTCATGATTAAACACAACATTCATTAAAGCAGAAAAATATTGAGTTGTCACATTAAAAATGGATATCTACAACAAATGTTCCTAAATATTTAAATGCTTACCTGAAAAACAATCAATGTTAAATTGTGGAATAACTTTCGTTTTTTAAAGACATTCTATTTTCACCATCGGTGAATTACCAAACAAAATAGAAACATAATTAACGGTGAAAAAAACAAGAAACATGTGACATGTCCCCTTCTTGTACTGGACAGAGCGATCTTTTGCAGAAATATTTCTGATCTTTGATAATGCTGTTGTCCTTTTCATTGAATACATTTTAAATAAATAGTGCAACTGATGCCTCCCCAAATTGTACCCAAACCAACCAACTGTACCTCACCTCCGCCCCCTCCCCCAAGTCAGACTTCTTTTCTACCACTGTTTTTAAGCAAGCAAAGCCATATGAAGTTACACATTGTCTCACTGGACACATTTATACTCTTGAGTTTATAACTTTACCAAGCACTTTTTACACAATTATTATACCAAATTAATCATGATATAATCCTTATTCAAAATAGTTTTCGTTGTTTAAATACATCACACAGACTCTCATATCTTTATGTGTGTTTCATTCATTTAAGTTTATCAATGTTCCAAAAACGCCACGCCTGTGTTGAACAAGTCCCTGTTTACATACAAGATGTTCCTGTGTATGCTGGTTTTAAGAAAATATATCATGACAATTTCACTTTCTTTTTATCCTTTTCGAGGGTAAAATACATACAGCACACGTTTAAATGCCTGCTGTTCACACAGATCCACTTATCTGACACTGATTCAAATGTATTTTATGCGTGCCCACACCAAGTGGGGTGTAGCCCCCTTAATTTTTTGTTCTGCCCCTCTTAGCCCCCTCATCTCAGGGAAAGTCTGACGCCGTCACTGTTGAGAACCCTCGATATATCCTCCAAAAATACATGATACTGCTGTTGAAAGGAAAGAAGGGCTTGATGTATCACAAACACTCGGATACAGATGTCATTTCTTAATTTTGGGAAGTCCAGTGTCTCCAAGTGCTCGGGGACTGTTTTCCCACATTTAGGTCAACATGTACAAAATAAATCAAAACCCATGTGTCTGTCACAGAGATCTACAAGCCAACAGGTCCAGTATCTAACTCTCTAATTAATATATAGAGTGAACAAAATAATTCCAGTAAATCTTGCCTACTGTACTTTTATCATCATTTTGTAGATCAAAAAAAAAAATGCGCTCAATAGTGTTTAGTATGCTTTATAGTATATGTCACAACACGTCACAAACAATCCACATTAATAACATATATCTTACCATTCCCTATATAAACACAAACGTACATATAAAAACAACTACCTACATTCAAGTGCTGTAGCAAACATTAAATATATAAACCTCCAGTGTCCTGACATTATCACATTTGCAAACACCAGCATAAAAGATAAGAAGAAGTCTGAAGCTTATGATCCAGCATCTGAAATGCGGATGCACAAACAAAACAAAACAAACAATCCATCAGGTCTGATCCAGTAATCCACACACAGATATGGGCTCATTATTAACCACCACAGTGTTTCTGTTACGAACGCCTTGACTATATTATTATAGTAAAAAAAGGCGCACTTCAATTAGCCGAAATAAAGTCACAAAGTCACTTACAGGTTACTGCAGTGATTCAGGATCGATGAAAAAGTAAAACATAAATAATAAAATTAAATCTATGCAAAATTTCAGCTGAAAAAAACACAAAATGTCCCAAATAAAAATAAAAAAGCACACAGATAATCACATTTAAACTAACTTTACTGTAATTGATTTGCATGTGCCTTCTGAAGCAGCCAAAGTGGTTGCACTGGCCTGCAATGGTGGTATCAGAGAATGCCTCTGAATCAGGTTGGACAGGTCAATTTGGAATTAAGTGCTGGTGCTTGTAGGACTTATGGGGTAGTGAAAATCAGCTGGGCCCCGCTGTGTCCTCAGTAAACATGCAGAATTCAGAAGGTTATATTTCACACTGGCTTCATGCAGTTGAGCCTTCAAGACGCCAAACGCTAAACGCTGCTTTTATATCTGCACTAAAGTCAGGAAAGATATGTATTATTTTCAAATGAAAATATACATTCCCCCTCTCTCTGGCCATTATCTTCTTTTTGGCTTGAAAGTAATACATTAAAGGTAATGGGACGGGGCCTTGCCCTCTTTTTTGGCCTCAGGGCAAGCAAGTCCACCAAAGATTTCGACAAAGAGTTTTGATATGAAGGATGTACATTTTTGGCCTTCTGCAATCCCAGTTACACAACAGTTTTGTCTCTGTCCCCTGCATTTTAAATCCTCAATCCTCAGTCTCAGGGCAGTCTGATTGATGCAGCACCTCCACCATGTCATCAATATCGCTCATAGATCTCTACCTCTTGCAGTCAACTGCCAAACAAATCAAGGGTAACTTAAAGTGTATCAATAGATGCTCGGTTCTCAGATCTGAATAATTTGATTTATCTTTGTATTTATCAACCGCTGAAAGAAGCGAGGCCAGGTCTCGCCATTTTCTGCCGAGGGAGAGCCATTTCCAGCAGCACTTAATTCCAAATTGACCTTTCCCACTTGATTATACAGATTATACATTGATTCTGTCCCTTGCATCTTCTTGCTTTTTGGCTTAAATATTAAACAGTTTTTCACAGATAAAACAAACAAAAAAGTGTGCATGGAAAATAACTTGATTTTTGCAATTCTTTTTGCAATTGTCCATACAGGAACAACCATGCCCCAGTACCATTTTTTTATTCTAAATATATGTTTAATTTCTATCAACTACTTGAAAAAATATTCATTATTATCATGAAAGAATATAATTACTTTGTGTTAAAGGCCATACCAAGTCAAGGTTGATTTAACAGCCCATTTTCTATGTTTGTTGGCCAGTGGACCAGAACCATTACAGTAGGCTGCTATGCACTGGGGAATGGGAAACTGTGACAAGCATCTATGCCTCATTGAGCACCATCTAGAAACTTGCTAAAAGCTTAGTTGACCATCCTCTAATGGGTTCAGTAATACAGTGTTAATGACTATTCTAAAATAAAATTCAATTTTACTTGTTACTTCATTGACTGTCCATTTAGAAAGGATGTGTTTAATCCGAATGCTATTATGCTGCATACAGTTTAAGCTTACTGTGTGTTTTTTTTTTTACAATTGTGAGGGGCAGTTTATTCTTTTTTATGAACTTGTATTGTTATTGCTAATAGTATAACTAATTATCTGCTTCCTCACACTCACATTTAAATACAAATCAAGTAAACCAGCACCTTTCTCTCTGTGATGATACAGAATGACACCGAAGCTATGAGAGAGCCCTGTGTTTATTAAATGGAGGAAGCATTTTTTTGTGTGTTTTAAAAGACCCTTGTCTCCAAGCCCTTATCTCTCCTTATAGCAGCTGGTTGCTTCAGCGTAATTACATCACTGCCTTTCGTGTTATTATTTTTTTATTTATTATTATTATTTATTTCTTAGCAGACGCCCTTATCCAGGGCAACTTACAGTCGTAAACAAATACATTTCAAGAATCACAGTGCAAGTAATAATACAATTAAGAGCAAGATAAATACAATGATGAATACAATGACTTTGGTTCAAGCAAGTACAAGTACAATTCAATAATACAGCAGATAACAGTGTCAGTGATAGTTACATCAGGATACAATTAAATACAAAATACTACAGATTAAACACATGGCAGATTATAGTTCTCTGAAGTACAGGATTAAATTCAGTAAAATAGGGGGCAGAAAGAGCAAGTAAAGCGCATTTAAGGAAGGGTGATATGTGTCCCAAGGGAAAAACAGAGGAGTTCTACAGGTGCTTTCTGAAGAGGTGAGTCTCGAGGAGGCGCCGGAATGTGGTCAGGGACTGGGCAGTCCTGACATCTGTAGGAAGGTCATTCCACCACTGCAGGGCGAGGGTGGAAAAGGAGTGGGCTCTGGAGGCAGGGGAGCATAGAGGAGGTAGAGCCAGTCTTCTAGTGCAGGCGGAGCGGAGAGGTCGAGTAGGGGTGTAGGGAGAGATGAGGGTCTGGAGGCAGCTGGGTGCAGTCTGGTGAAGGCATCTGTAGGCTAGTACAAGTGTCTTGAACTGGATGCGAGCAGTGACCGGGAGCCAGTGGAGTGAGCGGAGTAGTGGAGTTGTGTTACCCTGTATGCTTACTTCTGATAATTGGCTTTAATTTATCAATGGCAGTCAGCTTTGCATTACAAAATATTTCAAGGCAAAACATAAGACGTAGCTTGGCTTAGTAATGATGATGTGAAGCATCTTAAATAAAAGATAAATATCACATGTGGCCCTATCTAGCTTTTATTATTGCTTCTAATCCTTGGTATTGAAGGCAACTCTTTCTGACAAACATTTCTCAGTAGCTATCATGGAAAGGTAAGAGTGTCAAAAGAATTATATGCAGTTTGGGATTGTATTCTACTCTTGACAGAATAGTACAACCATTCTGGAAACAAGAATGTTTTACTGGCTCAGAAACATATCCGTTGAATGGAAATCGAACCTCAATGAATATGCTGTGGTACATTCTGCATATATATTTTTTTATTGTATCACATTTCTGGTTTAGTCAGATGCTGGCTTATAATAAGTTTTGTTTTATTATTTTTCATGCACACTTTTTTGTTTGTTTTATCTGTGAAAAACTGTTTAATATTTAAGCCAAAAAGCAAGAAGATGCAAGGGACAGAATCAATGTATAATCTGTATAATCAAGTGGGAAAGGTCAATTTGGAATTAAGTGCTGCTGGAAATGGCTCTCCCTCTCCCCAGTGCATAGCAGCCCACTGTAATGGTGCTGGTGTGGAGGCCAGCAGTGTGGAGTAGTGGTTAGGGCTCTGGACTCTTGACCGGATGGTCGTGGGTTCAATCCCAGGTGGGGGATACTGCTGCTGTACCTTGAGCAAGGTACTTTACCTAGATTGCTCCAGTAAAAACTCAACTGTATAAATGAGTAATTGTATGTAAAAATAATGTGTAAAAAAAAAAATGTAATTTGTATGTAAAAAAAAGTGATATCTTGTAACAATTGTAAATCGCCCTGGATAAGGGTGTCTGCTAAGAAATAAATAAGAAGAAGAAGAAGAAGAAGAAGAAGAAGATAACTCACAAGATATTTGGGCAGTTTTAGAAATAAATTACTCAGAAAAATAAATGTACCTGCAAATCAGTATTATACCATTGAAATAGTTTTATTTCATTCAAACAATCTGACTGTATCTTTGCACTTTATTACATAAAAGTTACTGAAGCTAAATCAGAGACGTTGAAGTGCCGTATTGCAGTTCATGGAACAGAAGCACAGCTCTCTCTTTGAGATACACAGCTACAAAACACATCTGGAGCCTCATTGTCTGTTCACTGATGCAAGATACACTCAATTCTTGACTCCCTGGGATGATAATTGACTTTGAAGGTCATGCACGACATGGAGCAATCTGTTGTCTTTGCAGCTCATACAGTGAAATGCAGAACTGTGGTGAGTCACTGCACACCTTCATTCTAAAAACCAGGGAGAAGTTTCAGTTTACATGAAGTCTTTCTAGAAATGTCTTATTTCATTAGTGGTTCGATATATAAAGAGTAACACTGATTCAGAACTGAGTTACACATAGGAACACTATTAACTTAATTATCCAGTCTCACTGATTTGGAAGCATGGACCAATGAATTTAGTCCTCCAGTCTTGAACTCTCAATAAGAATATACAGCTCTTACCAGCAACATTTTACCATACACCAGAAATATAATATGTAATACACAAATTATTAATGAGTTTTTTCTCTCACTACGCCATCATTGAAAACCACAAAGAAGCATTAAAATATTATCTTATGATTTATTAATGTAATATTTCTTCTGTTGCTACTATTTTATTCTTGCATATATATATATATATATATATATATATATATATATATATATATATATATACACACACAGACGTGCTCAAATTTGTTGGTACCCTTACAGCTCATTGAAATAATGCTTCTTTCCTCCTGAAAAGTGATTAAATTAAAAGCTATTTTATCATGTATACTTGCATGCCTTTGGTATGTCATAGAATAAAGCAAAGAAGCTGTGAAAAGAGATGAATTATTGCTTATTCTACAAAGATATTCTAAAATGGCCTGGACACATTTGTTGGTACCCCTTAGAAAAGATAATAAATAATTGGATTATAGTGATATTTCAAACTAATTAGTTTAGTATCTGTGACGGTGCAGTGGGTGTGGAGGTGGAACACACGTCACAGAGTCACTTTATAGAGGTGAAAAACCTCTTCCACAATGGTAGAGGGTGAATTTTATTAAAAGGGAAACACAATCCAAAACAAAAGTACAAATCATAAGTCCCAATAAAGCACGTCCCTCTCAGCTCTTTGGGTGCACTTGTGGGGTGGTGAAAAGTGCAGGTGCTCAGGTGCTGAAGTGTCCAGTTCAGTTGTGCGGGCCGTGTGATGTCCAAGGTGACGAGTGCTGGCAGTAGTGCGGCAGCTCCTTGGCGTCTGACCCCGGTCCTGACGATAAATAAACACATAGACCACCAACAAACAAAACAAAACAAACACACAGCTCAGCAACACAGGCTTACTATTACCTCAAAGGCCCCACACTTACAGAATGACAGCCCTTATATACTAGGAGACTCCACCCCATGATCAGTGCGACTCAGCACACCTGCCAGTTGTCTAATGCAGCACAGCTGATCACAGTAATCTTGTCCCCTAATATGGTCATTCCGCCCTGCACCAAGATGGCCGACTTCCTTTTCCGCCCCTCTCTCCAAGCTGGCCCGTCTCTGAACAGGCGTGCAAGTACCTCTGCTTAGCGCCCTCTTGGGTCGGGAGGGAGATTTGCAGCTCAGATCCTCACGCTCCCTGTCACAGTATCACACATGTCTCCAATCTTGTAATCAGTCATTCAGCCTATTCAAATGGAGAAAAGCAGTCACTGTGCTGTTTGGTATCATTGTGTGCACCACACTGAACATGGACCAGAGAAAGCAAAGGAGAGAGTTGTCTGAGGAGATCAGAAAGAAAATAATAGACAAGCATGGTAAAGGTAAAGGCTACAAGACCATCTCCAAGCAGCTTGATTTTCCTGTGACAACAGTTGCAAATATTATTAAGAAGTTTAAGGTCCATGGAACTGTAGCCAACCTCCCTGGGCGCAGCCGCAAGAGGAAAATCGACCCCAGATTGAACAGAAGGATAGTGCGAATGTGTGACAGTCTGGCTCGCAGTGGTGTGGTGGATGACGTCACGGACCAGGAAGTAACTGACTCCAAACAGTGGATGGGCGGGTGAAACTGAGTGCAAAAGCACTCAGCGTATTTAATAACAAACAAACAAAATATTTAAACAAAATACAAACAAAAGGGCACGAGGGCCAAACGAATAAATAAACAAACAAGTAAGTGCCGTGCTGGATTATCCAGCACGTATTAGCAATTGTTTTTTTAAATATTATTCCTTCTCTCCGCTCCCCGTACTCTCTACTCCAACACCCCAACATCAAGTGCAGAGAGCTGCAGGTTTATATACTCTGGCCGAGGGATTAACTAGTTGGTAATTATCTTATTATCCCCCGGCCAGAGTCTGCACGCGTTTGGTAAGGATGCATGACTGTCAGCCATTTAAGTAATCAGTAGCTGATCAGCCATGCATCCTCACGGGGTTTTTAAATAATAATAAAAGACGCGGCGCTTTTACCCGCGCCGCAAACAAAAATACAAATAATAATAAATAGGGGCGGGACACTCCGCCACAGAATGGTAGAAAAAGAACCAAGGATAACTGCCAAAGAGATACAAGCTGAACACCAAGGTGAAGGTACGTCAGTTTCTGATCGCACCATCCTTCGCTTTTTGAGCGAAAGTGGGCTCCATGGAAGAAGCCCCAGGAGGACTCCACTTTTGAAAGAAGAACATAAAAAAGCCAGACTGGAATTTGCTAAAATGCATATTGACAAGCCACAAACCTTCTGGGAGAATGTCCTTTGGACAGATGAGTCAAAACTGGAGCTTTTTGGCAAGTCACATCAGCTCTATGTTCACAGACGAAAAAATGAAGCTTTCAAAGAAAAGAACACCATACCTACAGTGAAACATGGAGGAGGCTCGGTTATGTTTTGGGGCTGCTTTGCTGCGCCTGGCACAGGGTGCCCTGAATCTGTGCAGGGCACAATGAAATCTCAAGACTATCAAGGCATTCTGGAGCGAAACGTACTGCCCAGTGTCAGAAAGCTCTATCTCAGTCGCAGGTCCTGGGTCCTCCAACAGGATAATGACCCAAAACACACAGCTAAAAGCACCCAAGAATGGATAAGAACAAAACATTGGACTATTCTGAAGTGGCCTTCTATGAGTCCTGATCTGAATCCTATCGAACATCTATGGAAAGAGCAGAAACTTGCAGTCTGGAGAAGGCACCCATCAAACCTGAGACAGCTGGAGCAGTTTGCTCAGGAAGAGTGGGCCAAACTACCTGTTAACAGGTGCAGAAGTCTCATTGAGAGCTACAGAAAACGTTTGATTGCAGTGATTGCCTCTAAAGGTTGTGCAACAAAATATTAGGTTAGCGATCCCATCATTTTTGTCCATGCCATTTTCATTTGTTTTCTTATTTACAATATTATGTTGAATAAAAAATCAAAAGCAAAGTCTGATTTCTATTAAATATGGAATAAACAATGGTGGATGCCAATTACTTTTGTCAGTTTCAAGTTATTTCAGAGAAAATTGTGCATTCTTTGTTTTTTGTGGAGGGGTACCAACAAATTTGAGCACGTCTGTATATACACCATATTATACTGTATGTAAAATAATATTCATTCGTTAAACTATCCACTCACTAATTAAGTGCTGGAAGAAATCCCTTACCAAATCATCTTTTGCAAAGCATAAATGCTATAAAGGCAATGCAACAGTGGTTGCACAAGAACAGCTAACATGGTATGAGTCGTTGGTAGGATGGTACTATAATAGTTTTGTATAATATTTACTGTACATATTTTAACATGCCAATGTTATTGCGCTACCTTTGTTGGATAATGTTATGTTGGCTAACTGACGTTTTTAAACTATAGATCGGGAGGAGGGACAACCCCCAACACAAAGTTAATCTTACCTCAATAGCCAGATATTATAAATCAGTGCTTTCTTTCTCTTGCGTTCGTTGTTTTGCATCCCTCCACTTCCCCCATCTCCATCCTTGTAGCTTCTCCTTGGCTATTGCAAATATGTTTTTTCAAAGTTTTGTCAGGTCAGCTTCTTGAACACCATAGAGTTTGCACAAACTGTTTTAATGTCTAAAAATTATAATAAAAAATCATGACCCAAGGCAATATAAATTATATCATGGGATGTGGTCTACATCCCCTGAATGGCTTCTTAAAGGTTTCTTTACCGTTATCATAATGATTGAATCTCAGTGGTATTTTTCAAGTCCAAAAAGTCTGCTTAACTAGGTGTATCTAGTAGTATTTTTGATGTTTTGTATTAGTTTGCTCTTTCTAAAAAGCAAACTAATACAAAAGATATTTGGAGGTAGATTAAAGTATGTTGTTAGCTGTAATTAATATTGACAAACAAGCAGACCAATGGTTGTACTCTTTGGAGCTTGAATCTTTTATATTTTAAATGACCGGTTTGAATACCATTGACTAATGTGCCTATAAGTATGATTTAATGGGTATGACAACTCAACCAAGAGAACAAATTGAGCACCCTATTGATCACTTTCAATTGAGTATAGGTCCACAATGGACAGACCGGGCGGCACTGATTTGTCTACAATGTGTCTTCAGTGCTCAAGAGGGATACTTGACCATCTCTCAGTGATAATCATCCCTAATATCTTCTGGCATGTTATTGGAGGAAATCTGGAGCAGAGCCGATCTCTTTGAAGTAACTGTCTAGTAATCTGTTCAGCCTTTAAATCAGACGAAACACCTCCACTATGAGAATGACCTGCCGCATGTGACTGAAACTGCCTTGCAAAAGTTGTGTTTTCTGTAAAAAGAAAAAAAGGAGCAGCTTTAAATGCTACAAATAGATAAATAAAGATATAGATATAGATATAGATATAGATATAGATATAAAGCAGACATAAATTCTTTGCTTGAATAATGCTGGTAATGCAGTTTAATAAATAAAGCACAAGACCATAACATCTTGCAAATTAGCGGCTTGATATAAACCTTTATGATCCACCCTTTAAGCCTCCCACATGAATAATTATACTGCAATTTTGAGGACATAGGGAGCATGAGCTAATAATTAACAGGGTGCCATGGGTAGAAGCAAGAGTAAGACTAACACCTGCTACAGGACGCTGACAGGGAATCTGTAACATCCATTAAAATAATGGTTGCCATTGTCATCAAGTCAGGAAGAGCTCAGTAATTAGTTATACATATATTTACTGTTAAAAGTTTAAAGTAACACATTGAAGTCAGCATATTTTATGAAATTGGTTGATTAGTTATAACTTGATTAAGGCACATGCTTTGGCTTTGTTGCGCTTATTTAGGTGTCTGCAGAAGTTAATTGTAAAAAGCCACAAACAATCAGCATTTAAAGGATTAGTATGATACATTATAGTTTGCATTAAGAAACTGTCTTTGGGTTAAATACATTTTTAGAAATACCTACCATAATACTATTTATAGGGTATATGGGCTCTGACTATACAAAGTGTTTAATTCTGCTAAGCCTGCTTTTAATTTGTTTTGAGGGTTTTGTGACCAGTCTGTTTCCTTAAGCGCAGTGAATGGCCCAATGGCTGTTATTTGTGCAGTCTTGAATAGAGATGCAACCACCAACCAAGACCCTACAGTGAGCCATTTATCAAAGACTGTCAGATCTGTCAGATAATATATCTTATAGTGGAATACTTTTCTAATACATATATACTATGAAAATAATAAAAAAAAAGATGATGCTCAAACAACAAGAAATGTTGGGATAGTCACAACTACTGCCATCTAGTGCACAACAGAAATACCTGCTGTGTGTTTTCCTCTTAGGTCTGGTGGAACAGTATGTGCAGCCCTACTTTTAATCTTTCTTTTCTTTTCTTTTTAGTCTGTAAATATATAATTACTGTTGGGTAGCTACATCCTTTCTCACAAAGAGTATCAAGTCAATGTGTTATGAAAGGTAAAGTAAGTGCCACACTAAAATCACATATGCTGTATGTCCAGTAAAAAGTATATATTATTAGGCTGATATAATTAAAGGAAAGCAAAACCACAGACTGCCACAGACTATTTAATTGTAATTCAATGATATTATACTAAGTACATTTTTTGTTACATTTGAATTCCCTAACAATACTAGTACAACTTTTTGACCAGAGTACCAGAGCTTTTCATTACATTCTTGAAATTTTGAGCTCAGCAAAGTTTATAGCAATATTTCTTGACTAAAGAGACCATTACTAACTTTCCTAGTTAGTTCCCCACGTCAGTGTAAGACTAAAGAGAAGTGACTGGCTCCTGGTTTCACAGACCCTGATTAGCAATGATCTTGGTCTACCTTATCGAAATGAACATTGGATAATCCTAGACTAGCACTAATGGGGAGCTGCAAAACCAGCCATATGACTAATTGGGTTATTTAACACCTGGGTAAGCTTCCCAGTAGTGTAAAATAATAATGATAATAATAAATCATTGCATCTCGTAAGCACAGCGAGATTGTCACCAGGGAGGCTTGCACTGGTGTCGAAGCCGAGACTCGGCTTGTCTTAGAAAGCTGACACAAAAAAACTTGCAAAGAACTAACTGGAAGAATCTTGTAATGGTCTTTAGTAGAGAAAAAAATGCTGAACGGATTCAAGGTTATGGTGGAAAACAGAAATAAAGCAAGATTGAAAACCAAATACTGTACCACGAATGATACGTTGGTGAGAAAATTGAACCAGCAATCTGTAAATCTCTGTAATTGTGTGAAACAAGAGATCCAGAGAGCTTGCATGTAGGGAATTTGTTTTTTCTGTGAACCTAAAAAAAAAAAAGCTTCCTACAAAGTTAATCCTGTTATTGAAAAAAAAAAATAAAATTCTGTTTCATAGCCTCCGTTGTTTTGTGTTAATTTTGCTATTGATTGGTCTTTCTGACTCGCAGCAAGATTCAGAGATTCAAAGATGACAGACACTCTTTCATTAGTCTGAAGGCTTTAGTAATTTGGAATCACATCTGTTCCCTTAATTGAATGTAAATGTAATGATTCTTAAGTGGTATGTATACCGTTTCTCAAAATGATTGACAGATGAAGAGGGACCAGTTTTTTTCTTTTAATTGTAAAACACATGTGAATGATCTGGTTGTAGAGTTGTGGCTGCTTATTCAAGATGCCACTGTCTTTCATTTGTACTGCATGACTGGTAAGAGCAGTTGACCTCAGTAGTTCAGGTGACCATTAATACAAGTTTTGTCTGTCCTTCTAAGTAACCAGTCACATAATATAAAGCTTGTGAGGTTTTCAGGAAGGAAATCGAGATTACAAGTGCCCGGTACATTCATTGGTTAATCTTCAAGCCTATTACCAGCAAGTTCCAATTAACCTATAAGGTATATAAACCTATTTCACAAACTCAGTCTTGCCGTGCTTTCAAATTACCACCTCCTCCACCTCGCTCCCAGCCGTGTCCGGAGGGGGGGTATACGATGCTCCTCTGCCTCATCATCTGGAGATTTAAGGGATGAGGCTGTTATCCAACTATTTTTACTCTACTTATTTTTCTTCACCCATTGTTGGGTTCAATGTTTTTGGAAATCTATGAGATTTTGTATTATAATAAAGATGGTTAGTTAACGCAAGATTGTCCTGACCGAATACTATCTACCACAAATCTGTTTTTTTTTCTCTGAATGCTCTCTATCTGCATGCTGAAGTACATTGAAGGTTTAGTTTGTAAACAAGCCCTCTAAACTCTTCCCAAAAACATTGAAATGTGAACAGTTTAACTTAGTTGTAAATGTTATTTAAAGAGGTAGGTCGTTTCAAATTACATTACTCATGTTTTTACTGTCTCTACAATTTGATCATTCTTACTTTTTCATCAGTCTGTGTTAATGTGCTTTGGCTATCAGGTGCTGCTCTTCAGTTGTAGTTGCCTGCCTAGATCAGGAGTATCTACAGTACATACTGTATTACTAACCCAGCACTATCTAGAACACTGCTGTATTGGCAGAAAAATGAAACAGGAGCAAAAGTGGTAGATCATTTGATGGCGCTGGTTCTTAAGGCTAAAAGTTACTTTGGCTTATACAGTCTGTGTTACATGTATCTATAGCAGAACACCAGAACTGAAGAGAAGCTCCTGAACTCAGGTGAAATCACATACTGTATGTAAAGAAATATTAAAAAATAAATAAATAAAATACAGTATTTGAGCTATTACATATATATATATATATATATACTGTTGCCCTTTGCTGATGATGTCTTTCCCTCGGAGTTCCATGCCGACATCACCTTAGACACCGTTGCTCGTGAAACATCAGCAAGTTGAGCTGTCTTGGTCACTGAAGCTCCTGCCAAACGCGCCCCAACAATCACCCCTCTTTCAAAGTCACTGAGGTCTCCTCTTGCAGCCATGCTAGCCATAATTATAGGCTACCAGCCCTGTCCGGCATTTTTATACATGACCCTAAACATGCTGGGATGTTATTTGCTTAATTAACGCATGAGCCACACCTGTGTGGAAGCCCTTGCTTTCAATATACTTGGTGTCCCTCATTTACCCAGGTGTTTCCATTTTTTTCTCCACTACATAAGCTGCACTTAGTTTATAAAAGTTACATTAAAACAATGATCTTGATACAAGCTGTGTTATAAATAATGTTAAATCTTTGAGAAAGGGTCTGTCTAAGTGAAACACTTCCATCACAATTAGTTGCTTAGTAAGGTCCAAGGAGCGAGTTTTCACGTACGAGTATGCTCATAGTATAAATACATTAATATTGAAAACTAAACTTGAATAAAATGTACACATTAATATTGCCCAAAAAAGTGTCACATTGAGAGAGTACCTGATTTCCCTGGTAATCTGTTATAAAAACATGCAGAAATCAGACAAAAAACATAAGAGTGGAATAAATCTAAGAAGTACATGATGAAAAATACCTTGCGTGTACCTTACAACATATTTCTTGCAGCATTATAGTACTAAGATAATCTCATTTTGCATGTTGTTTATTATCACTTTGTGTTTTGGCTTCATAGTATAGAACTTTTCCTCTTTGCACAAAACTGGAAACCGTTTCCCAATTATACAGACCTCTGTTATTGTTTGCTGTTTAGTGGAGATACTGTATTGATTTTGTTTTGTAAATAATATTTATTACTGAGCATCAAGTGTCGTGTTTTTGGGGGAAACATCAGAACAGCATATGCAAGGGTAATGACTCCACCTAGTGAAAAAAAGTAGGTATTACTTGTAATAGCGTCCTTATTGATATAGCATAATTATTGAAAGATATATGGCTGACATCACACAACCTGATTATCTTGCATTAGTACCAAGTGCCATTAATCAACTGAGTCATGGAGATTTGAAACCTTTTGGAACGCCCTGGAGTGTGTTATTGCACTTACATATGGGTCACCTCAGCCCTGTCAAAGTGAATTGGATTGCTCCCTATATTGATTCTTGCCATTTTATAATATTGATTATTTAATTATTAAAGGACTTTAAAACATTTCTAAACTAAGAAAGTCATTTTTGCACCATCTTTTTAAAATTAAATGCTGGAAAAGCTGATTGGGTTAAGTGAAGTAGTTTTTCGTAACATGTCAATATTTAATTAATATTAAAAGTAATTATTTTATGTTACTTGTCATTGCTTGGATGGATTTTGTAGAGAGAAGAACTAAACTGGTTGTGTGTCATTAAAAACTAGTCTAACATTTGTCTTATTGTAAACCATAGTAGTCTGCATTCTTTCTGTGTTCCACAGACTGTATCTGTATGATTAACTCTATGATTAAAGGAGATGACAGAAATGGCACTAAATGCCTGTATATTATTCAGACCTCTAGACATTCTTTGTAACAATACATAAACTTAAAAAAATGAATCACAAGCTTTAAAAAGTGGCTCACTATCATGAACTCTGCAGTTCATTTGCATAATTGGTTTTGCTGTTAGTTGTAGAAAAACAACCACAAAAACCCTACTAATACACATAATTGTTTTGGCTGGCAAATAGAAGAATCCGAAGAGGTTGGCACTGTGCCACATATTTGCATATACACAAGAGAATTACTGTAGCTTGAGTCAAAAAGACCATCTATAGAGAGAGGATGTTTGTTGTTTCAACGTAAAAAAAAAACCAAAAAAAAACCCATCAGTTTGAAGTAAAAGCTACAATAACAAAACATTTGTTGACAGCCAATTCGAACCTACTCACCAGACACGTACCACAGCTTCATTTTAAATATTTTATTTTTTTGCCCTATAATTTTGGACAATATTTCAGAAAGGTTTAGTTTACGTACACTGGCCCCTTTTAAATCTGTTACTAAAGACTTTTTGATTGATGACATTTTATTGTTGTTCGCTGGTCCGATGGTTAGAAACGGGTTGAAATCTAAAACCATGTGACCTGTCCTGAGAAAATGCCTGGGTATCCAGGTATTATTTTCAATCTCACGTACTGTAACAGGGCAGAAGCTGAGCACGAACCTGCAAAATGTGTGGTTACAGAGCAGTTGTCATTATCTCATGAACAGTAGTCAGAATCTGTAGACACTGCATCACTGACACTGTCTATTACACTCACACCTGGTTGCAGCATACATTTAAAGGCAATAAGATGGCATAATCGACTGTTACTTATATAAAGATAACAGTCTAGACACTCTAAAACCAAACGTTCAGTAATTCAACTAAAATCTTATAAAATACATTTGAGTCTTTATTTGAATTGTTTTAGATTTTTCTTTAAAACACACAAACCAATGATTGTTACCAAACATTACTGTGTACATTAACATGTGTTTACAAACTGTTACAGAAATTTTTTTTAGTTTAATGATTTGCAGTGCAGTCCTGGCATTACAGTACTGATCTTCACTATCTAATGGGTCCTAATACCAGCAACTTCCAACGCGCCAATTACTTCCGTTGCATCAGCTTCCACTACTGTTCATTTATTTAGTAGGTTAAAATGCAACTGTAGCTATTTTGGTTTGTGCTTGTGATCTCTTTAGTGGGTGTCTAATTGGATGTGCTAACCTTTCAGTTCTATTGAAGACTTGTAATATTGTTATAAATGTAATATTAATCATCAACCTTTTTGCCCTAGCATTCAACATATTTCAAGAAGTCCTTTTTTCCATATTTCCTTCATGCATTATTTTAAGGAGCATTTTTGCAGCTAATTGGCAGTTAACAACAAGCTTAAAAACACATCATCTCATGTTGTTAATTTGTTAGTTAATTAAGCAGTAAGAATGGGGGGCTGGTTAAGTGGCAAGTAAATAAATTGACTCCTGTGTAGATAAACACACAACACCTTGTCCAGGACTGTTTGTAATAACAAGGGAGATGTGTGTCGTCCCCCCCCCCCCCCCCCCCCCCCCCCAATTATATGACAAGTGTTTTCAGCATAAATTTCAAAATGTTGTTGACAGAGGAAGAGATCTGCGCCTGTCAACAGTAGAATCTCTGAGCAGGAAGTAAAACGATGTTGGTTTTCAGTTTTAGAAAAGTGTTTATCAACACACTATAGCCATTTTAAACTGTTTAAAATATTGAAAAGAAATACTGTTTTATGGACAAGTGTAGATCAATATAAAATCGTATTTATTAGTATTATTATTTAAAATTATATAGACAGATATTGTGAAAGTACGGGGCATGACAGTTTCATTGAATGGCCAAAGGTTGAGCTGTGCTCAGGTTCAAAAAGTCGAGATGTTAGGTTTATCGCAGTACATACCAATTCTGTACTCAGTATATAGTAGGATATACCTACTTGGATTCCCTATTGAAGTAAGGGGGGCAGTGAATTCCACTGTCGTATTGTACTATATTGTAGCAAAACCTAAACCAGTAAGTGGCGTATAATTGGAGTGCGTCTTGCTGTCACCACATTTAGTACCCAGTGAGGTCTGGAAAAAAAGAGTTATAAATACGTGTGTGTGTAACAAAAAGGACATAAAACTAAAAAAAGGTAATAAATGAGCAGTGACTGTATCTAAGGTAAAAATAAGTATTGGAGCCCAAACTACAGTAAAATGGCAACAGTGTATATTGAAAAATACATAGACAATCACTTAAGTCATAAAACCAGTTAAATCAGAAACCTTTGCTCTGGTGAAACTTTTGCAGCTAATTTGGTTATTTGATTGTGGCACCCAGCCTATAGGGCTATTGGTTTGACAACGCCACCCCTCAATTATACCTGGAGTAAGGGGAGCTCCAAGTTACCAGATCTCCTATATTATGATCCCTGCTTGAGTCCCTTCCAGTTAAATGAAAGAATAAAGCAGCAGAAACCATACATATGGTTTAAACCTTACCCCACACAGGCAAGGTAATAATATTTATTTAAAATACAGAAACTGTCAAACAATAAAATGAGTGTTTGCTTTGTAGTACATGTATCTTCTTTGCTAACAGTTGTTATATGCTACAGTAGGTCCAACCTAATAGAAAGCAAGGATGCAGCAACAATAATTAGATTATTGATAACAATTAATAAAAATGGTCTCACCTGTTACATTCTATTAACTAACTATTATCACAAAATAGGCATGATTTGCCAATGTGTTAGTAAACAGTAAATATAATAAAAACTATCCCCTAAAATAAAGCATAACCTATATTTATAGAATGGCAGAGCTGTACATTTATCGAGACATATTTGACAGCTCTATGAATTTAAAGAGCAACTTGTCTTGATATAATGTGTGTTGTCAATTATTTAATTCAATTCATTAGGTCCTGCCCATGTTCTTGCTCTGTCTAGGTATCCTGCTGTCATTTTACTGTCACACAAATCTCCTTCCCAACCTACATGTGGTTGTTGTTGTTTTGTCTCTTGAAATCAGGCCACAGTAATGTTCCATGACAATGCAAGCACCCTCCTTCATTGTCAGTCGCTGCATGTCTGCAGGATCTGTAGTCATTTAAGACAAATGTGGATCAATAGAGCACACATAACCCTTCTTAAAGAGACTAAAAGAACGCATTTACCACACAACAATCCACCTTAGTAGGAGTAGTTTTGTCTGGTATTTGGAAAAGAAATATATTCACCAATCACATGTACATTATATAATGATGTAATGCTACTGCTAAAATGCACTTTCTGGTATAAAGTATTTATGAATCGTGGTGCAGTTGAGCGTGTATGAAATGGTCACAAAGGACCCTTGGGAGCTTGTATCAACCATCTCCCATTCTAACTCATTCATTTAGTTTAACTATCAACACATTTACATTTACACAGATGATTATTAATCTACTATTGTTCTATTTCAGTTTCGTCAGAAGGGACATTGGTTCCATTGGACTTTGGTCCGACCTAGTTTTTGGATGGTTTGACCGATACCCTGACAAAGTGGTTGTGTAATTTTATTGTGTAAATTATCCCTACAAACATTTAACAGAGCCTAAATAGCACTAATCATGGACTACATTCCCCTCACAAAATAGCCATTTGGCCAAAAAATTATTTTGTTTATCACTTTCTGTTTTTCAACAATCACACTCCTGGTGATTTTTAAAACTCAATAGCACTCTCAAACATGTCACCTAAGGTGTAAATACTGAAACAGAAAATTGTATACAAAATGGATCTAAACAAAAGGATTTTGTAGCCATGCCAAGGTGCTCTTTAAGCTTTTCCCTTTCATCTCAAGATCAAAACGTTTTTTGTAGTAGTGGTAGTTAAGAGTTAAACCGTTACTGCAGAGTTTGTCTTCTTGTGGGATAATACCTTGACCATTCAACCATGATCCTTAAAGCTATAATGATCTTTTTTTCTGTAAGGTGAAAGTATGCTGCACAGAATAATCTGCAACAGTATTCACATATGCTCATTGGCTGGACATTTTTCTTTGTCTCCAGCTAATTATCTTGTGTGTGTATGCAAAATAATTGATGTGGTGATAAAAGTTATGATAAAGTAATAAATCCTTAATCTATCTCGAGACAAGTAAACATGTATTTGGATACCTTCTCAAGACACGCCTTTAGCTTTGTATAAACAATACCTTACTATAATGATCTAGGGTTTTAACACAATATCCTTCTATATCATCATCAAAACTACATTCCTATCCAAGTTCAATCAAGTCAGACTTAAACATATGAGTAAATATTTTACAGTAATCATAGAATTTTGGCTATAAATATGATTCATTCATTCAGCATATGATTTAAGGTTTAATTCAATGTTATCATATATCAGTGCTTGTTTCAACATACAAAAACAAAACAACAAATCTCAATTTATAATCCACTTAAGTCTGGCTGACCAACACAGCAGGGGATTTAACTTACCAAATGGCATTCTTTGCTATGAGATGAGTTTGTCAAAATACAGTCAATGGTATGTATATTCTCACCCTGTAGTTCGATGTTCAAGTGATGACTGGTTGATGTGCACCTTACGGATCTTTGAATATTCTCATTTAAACAAATATCAATTGTACTTTTTATATGACATTGAAGGGGCCATTACCTCGAACCACAATGCACAGCTCTGTATTTAATGTTTCAGAAAGCAATTCCCCACAAACACATGATCCACAAGAGATTGGTATATCAATAGAGAGAAGAATTTGGAATTCATGCAGTCTGTGGGGGTGTCTTGGTGACTCCACTTCTTGCTGTAGTTTAATTTGGTCTGGTGAAGCTCAAGATGGATGTACGGTAGCTCTGGTGGCTCCAGAGGCCCCACCGCCTCACAGGTCATTAGATTGCAGGGATGGAAATAAGACTCCTATTGCAGAGCAGTTTCATCCTGTAACTGGTTGAGCGAAAAACAAAACGAGAATGCTGGGATGCTAAGAATGACGGCTGGCAGTGGAGGGAATCCGAGAAGTTTCAGGTGGGGGCGGTTGGTGAAGGTTCTGGGGGGGAGGCCACGGAACCAGCACAGGGGTCTGCCGCTGCTGCCTCCGTTCAGGACTGACCTGACCCCGAGGTGGAAGCCATGGGCACTGATTTTTTAGCTCGTTCTCGTGACTTCCGACTCAAGCAAGGGCGTGATGACACGCTAGGCAGGCTCTTGACCAAGCAGCTGTGATTAATGGTTGGGTGGTCGAGCCCAGACACACCACCACATACCTCCACTGAGATTAATCGAGATCTCTTGTATCTGGTTGAATACAGACGGGGGAAGTGCATCACCAGTTGTTCATTCCTCAGCCTTTTAGCATCTGGCTCATGCTATTCCCCTGTCTGGTCATTTAGCAAGGTTTGTAACACGGTTCTTTTGGCTGGGGCTGGATGATGATATGCTGCATTTTTGCGAACGCTGCAGGGAATGCCAAATGGCCAGCCCTGGAGCCATCCCATAGGCCCCACTGGTGCCATTGCCCCTAGTGGAAACTCTGTTTGAGCATATTGGGGTAGATAGAATCGGATTGCTAGAGAACAGTGCTGCGGGATACACACACCTATTGGTCACCCTGGATTACGCTATTCGTCATCCCGAGGCCATCCCACTCCACTATGCATCTGCTAAATCTGTCGCCAACAAACTCGTGAAGGTTTTCTTCTGGTTAGGTGTCCCCAGGGGAATGCTGACCGACCAAGGTAACAATTTTATGTCATGGCTGTTCCACGAAACGTGTAAACTTTTGGGGATTAAGACCATCAGGACCTCGGTTTACCACCCCCAGACCGATGGGCTTGTGGAGCGTTTTAATAAAACCCTGAAAAGCATGTTGCGCAGATTTACTGAAAGTGACGTGCGCCACTGGGACAAGATGATTCCTTCCCTTCTCTTTGCTATCAGAAAGGTTCCCCAGGCTTCCACAGGGTTTTCTCCATTCGAGCTGCTGTATGGGTGGAGACCCTGGGGTGTGATTGATTTAGTCAGAGAGATGTGGGAGGAACAGCAGGATAGTAATACAGTGTTGTGTTGGACCTGCGCAAACGTCTGTGGGTTGATGGGCACATGACAATTTGCAGCAGGCTCAGCACAGACAGGAGACCCAATATAATAGGGGGGCCCAGTTGCTCATGTTTCAGCCGGGAGATAAAGTGCTTCTATTATTACCCAGCTCTGAGTCTAAACTACTGACGAAGTGGCAAGGACCTTTTGAGGTTACACGTTTGGTTGGGATGGTGGACTATGAGATCTGCCAACCGGAGCGACGGAGAGAAAAGCATATTTATCATGTAAACCTCTTGAAGCCCTGGTTGCAACAGGAGGCATTGTTAGCGGCTCAAGCAGATGACGTCACAGACCTGGGACCTGATCTTTCTGTGTTGGTGAAAAAGGGGTCGGTACAGATTGCAGATAATCTGACACCAACACAGAAATGTCAGGCTCGGGCGCTGGTGGCAGAGTTTCCTGATGTGTTTTCTCCCGTCCCGGGGCAGACTCAAGTAGCCCATCGTCACACTGAAGTTGAGCCGGGGGCGCAAGTTCGCCTGAGCCGGACCATATACCTGAACGCAAACGACAGGTAGTGAAAGCGGAGATTGATGAAATGCTCAAGCTGGGGGTAATAGGGAGTCCCAAAGTGATTGGAATAGTCCTATTGGTTTAGTGGATAAGCCAGATGGATCGACTCAGTTTTGCATTGACTTCAGGCCTGTGCTCGGGACAGCAACAGGCAGAACTGGAAGGCAGCAGAGGTGGCTGCAGCAGACAGCTGCTGAATCCACCATTGTTACGCACCCAGACGGGGACGTGTGGCAATTTAGCTCAGGGAGGATCTGGGCAACCCCATAGTCCATAGTGAGGGATAGGGGAGCGTCATTCATAAATCACACCTTGCAGGGTAGTGGAGGTAGTGAGAACTTGCGTGATGCTGCCTTTGTTTTGTAGTTTTATTTAGTGTTTTGTTTTCCTTTTTCTTTTCATCGTTTGGTTTTTGCACTTTTCTGTTTGATTCAACTGGCACTTGCATGTGCTCAAAAGAACTGTGAGAAAAGAAATATGAATATGAAGAAACACAGACCCAAATACCATTGTTGGTAATACAAAATAAAACTGTGTGCCTGTGGGGCATCTGAAATATAAGCAGTATGCCGCTGCTTACATTGATGACGTGGTTATCCACAGTGAGGATTGGGCTAATCATCTGTGTAAGGTAGAGGCACTACTGCAATCCTTGTGGGAGGCTGGGCTCACTGCTAACCAAAGAAGTGTGCAACTGGGAAGAATGAGTATTTGGGGTATGGAGTAGGGAACGGCCAGATCAGACCGCTGATTGCAAAGGTGAAAGTCTTGGCTGACTGGCCCGATTCCAACGACTAAAATCCAGGTGCACTACAATCAGAGTTTCATCCCGAAGGAGGTGCAGACAGGTTTTCGGGGTGCAGATGAACATCTTCCCAGGTCAATATGAACATTAGCTTACCATTAAAAAAACTTTTATATCGTAAATCATTCAGGAACTTCTTTTCATTGATTCGTATAAATGCCAGCATTTTCCAGTATGTGTTTCCCATTGAAGTACACATTTTTTATTACAAGCAGTTCACAAATTAGTTCAGTACAAATTAATTTTCTAAACAAGTTTCCTCCAAATCTGCCATGTACCAGTGCTTTTACTACAGCCTTGAAAATTCTAAGGTTCTTATGTTGTTACATCCTTTATTTGATTCGACAGGTAATAAGAGCCAGAAACATAGTCCACTAGAGGGAGCTATGATGCTGGGTAAAACAGGTTGCAGGTATACAGGTATGTTGAATGGTAGGATTAAACCAAAAGTGTGCACAGCTGTGTGCAATAGGCTGTAAATGTTTAAGAATCGCTTATTGTTCAGTTGTTTTTTTTTTCAATGTTTTTTAACTCCTCATTAAAAATATAATAATAATAATAATAATAATAATAATAATAATAATAATAATAATAATAATAATAATAATAATAATGGTAGTACTGTAATTGTAAACTTGCCACAATGTCATCAGAAACAAGAACAGTGGCATTTGCATGCCTTAAACCAGTACATCCACATCCCCCACTCCCCCACCACCCTCCACACAAACACACACACACTCTTCTCACCAGTAACCTCAACCTCCATGCAATATGTATGCCTGCACAGTGGCAAGTATAGTGTGAGGTGTTTATAAACTAATTGTTTTTTAAAAGTGCACTCCAGATCCATGCTGTGATCCTGCTGTTTTGTAATCCCTCAGTAATTTTCTATCTGGTACATGAAAATAAATCCCTTCCAGATATCTTCGCTTAGCCTATCGCCATGGAACAGATTACAAAGAAGACTACTTGGAAAGAAAACCACATTATTTGGCATTGAACATATAAATGCTATACTTAAGCCCTATTTCCCTCAGGTAAATTGATAGCAATACGCTTAGATTTATTTTACTAGCATTAACATAATATTAAAAACAGTTGATCTAAATATTTTCTTGAAATGTCTGATAAATGATTTAGAGCTCAAAATATTTCTGAAAACTGCTGTCCCTGAATTCATCACTTTACATATGAATGATGCCATGATACTTTTATTAATTTGAATGTATGCACCCTGAAGCATTTCCCAGTCCTGATCTTAGGGACTAATGTCAATGCTAATGGGGTTAACTGTCTCACTTGGTTATCATTGTTGACAGATCCAAGGTGAGCGGTTGCTTTATTAACTTGGCACCGAACCTTTATGTAGGCTATTTGCATTTGTTGAATGCTGTCCTTTATCTAGTAATAAGGCACTTGAATTTCAAGCAACTGCTCATTTATTTGGTCACATAAGCAAACTGAGCCACATCCAAGTTCCTGACACCCATATGCCATGTTATGTACAGTGCTGGGACACTCGTTTCTCTTATATCCAAACCTGAGCGCTGACCATCAAGCCAGAAGAGGGTGGTTCCAGAACTTACTACTCTTTGCACTCCTACTCATTGTAAGTGATAGGATGGGTTCAGTTCTTTAGTATGTGTCCTAAATAATTGAAAGCAAACTGATCTATCTAAATTCTTTGGTAATTTAAATTATTTAGAACCTTTTTGAGGTCCCATATTGAGTCTTAACTGCATGACCAAAATGTGCATTAGTTCCATTAATTCACGGCAGAGCCTGAAATAAAATATGAATCACGGTGATGTATTTTTTTCCCTCAAGATTAATAGGATATACTCTATCTCAGGCACCACAGCTTTAGTTTTTTTTTTGTTTGTTTTTTAATGCGCACACTGATAGATAGTGCACATGCACTTAATTATGTGAACTGTCACTTTCTGAGATATGTGACTGGTTTCCTTTGACAACTAATACATATTCACTGTAAGTTTTTTAAACACTGTTTGAGTTCATCAGAGAAGACTTTTGAGAACCTCTAAGTAAGGATGTGTGAGTTTATGCAGGCACAAGGACGATGTCTTGTGGGGGGCATCTAGGATCAACTGCAAGGTTCCCTACCCACACCACACTAGAGTACAGAAAAGGAAATCCAAAAATGCTAAAAAAAAAACAAAAAAAAAAAAACAACTTAATTCTGTCATGACAAAAGGAGTACTGGGTTTATTATACAGCTGAGGTGGCGTGTCTTAGGAGCCCAGGGAGAGTTGAATCTCAATAAGAAGTAACGGACACCACAGACATACCCACCAAATACAATACAACGTTTGGTCTTTGTGGCATTTCTTACTCTTTGAGCAGGATAATAGTTAGGTTAAAAGTAATAACCAATGTAAAAGAATAATACATCAAAATAAATTAAAATCCAAAGTAAATATCTTACAAATACCATTTATTTAATATTCACACATGGACAAATGAAAATACAAATATGTATGAAACTCATGTGCTGCCTAGTGACTGAGACCTGAGCTCTGGATGTCAGTGGGTGCAGCTCTTGCAGGGCTGCAGACCGTTCTCATTGCATGAAGTGCATTTCAGAGCTTTGAAAGAGTCTGTGAAGCAGTTTCGGAACACTGACATCTTGCTCCCATGGCACACTGAACAAGGAACAAAAGCAAACCCCCCGCAAGAGATGCACTCGTGGGGATGCTGTACCTTCTGGGGAAGAAAAGCAAGCATACATTCATCAAATCAATACATCCTGCATTGATGCTAAGTGATCTCTATATACTGTACTGTTCATATTTTAAAAAGTGTATCATATAATGTAGTGGTACAGCTAAACTGTTCACATAAAAATACAGTATATTCCCACCGTATTCTGAGCTGACCTGTAATTCAAACTATGCTATCGCAATGAAAATGCATGCTGATAAAAGCTATAAAAACCAATCTTTAAAAAATATATATATTTCATATGCTTATTAATATTTCATAATGTTTAGTAATGTATATTGATGATCTTTTGCACTTTCCTAATTTCACATGCTACTAAAAAAGCCTTAGCACCACGGCTAATGACTTCAGACTGCGGGGGGCAGTGTTAACAAGTCAAGACATCCCAATTTCATGAGAACTGCAGATTTGTCTAATGAAGATGATTTATTATACTTTCAGTTCCTAAACAGTTCCCACAGGTAAAAGGAAATTACATTAAGCAAATCACTAACACACTATAGTGTCAGAATGGTTTATACATTACAATGGAACTAATACATACAAACTGAACTATATTTTAAATATTGGTGACATTTATTATATATTAAAAGTATCCTCGTGTGATGTATGGTTAGAATAAGGCTTGAGAAAAGGTATACTGTATGTCTCAGTGTCAATTATGTTACTTTTGTGGCATAGTGATGGGCCTGCACTGTAATAAATCTTAATATTATTAAAAAATGAAAAAAAAGAAATACATTTTTTTAAAGAGGTATGGTATTTTCTTGCTTGTCAACACACAGACATATCTATCAAGTAGGAAATTGTGTTGCAGTTAATAATTGCTGATTTTTTATGACATAATAATGTTTAGCAAAGAAAGAAAAATCCAGTAATTAAGATTTTGCAACAAGGAGCAAGTGAGCATCTAACCACTATGCAAAAGAGTGAGGCTTATCTGCTGGTGAGGTCAGATCCATAACGTTACGGATGTAACCCTGGTTCCCTGAAAGAGAAGACGATCAACAACAATACTTTTATGTCATAGAGTATTTTATGTCATAGCTGCCGATAAGCCCCTCCGGGCAGTGATGTCCTCGGTCCCGCCTACCGAGGGAATAAGTAGTCACTCCGCGGAGATCACTTTCTCTTTTGCATCGAACTCGCGAATGCGAGTGATGTGACCTTGCAAGGTTTGTTGGTCATTTTCTCTTTCAGAGATCCAAGGTTACATCCGTAACCTAACGTTCCCTTTCAATTCGAAGACGATCAACAACAATACTTTTGGGAAAGTATCAAAGCCGTCGCAAGGGAGGGTGAGCAGAGACAGCAGACAAGGGACGCCTCGCTACCGCCAAACTAATGGACCCTTCTGCCTAATGAAGGCATAGAAGGATCTACCACGTTAAATCGGTAGAACCTGGTGAATGTATGAAGAGTAGCCCAGCTAGCAGCAGTACAAATATCAGTCAATGAAGCTCCTCTAAAGAGGGCACATGACGTAGCCACTCCTCTGGTAGACCGGCATTGGTATATGCAGTCAAGACTGTGTCCACAATCCAGTGGGATAGTTGCTGTTTCGAAAGGACTTGACTCAGGGTCCTTTCACCATGACAAACGAAGAGCTGGTCAGATTGACGCTCTCGTCCTATCCACATAACCTCTCAATGCCCGAACCGAGCAGAGGGAATTCAATCTCCGATCCTCCTCTGAAGAAAAAGGAGGGGGATGGAAATCCTCTAATTCCACCGATTGGTTTAAGTGGAAAGCCATAACCACCTTAGGGAGGAAAACGGGGTTCATACGTAATGATACCCTGTTTCCATCATCCCAAATATGCATACAGGCACTGTGCACTGACAGAGCCTGTAGCTCACTAACCCGCTTAGAGGAGGTGATGACTAGCAAAAAGGTTGTCTTCATAGAGAGATATTTCAGCTCTATGGAATGTATAGGCTCAAATGGGGCCTTAGTGAGAGCCTCCAATACTACGTCTAGACGCCACTCGGGGAGGATGTCCTTTCTAGGAGGACGTAACCGCAGAGTACACTTCAGAAAATGTGTCACCAGGAAATGAGCGCCTAGGGACACAGGGGGATCTGCCCTCCTCTAGCAGGTCTTCCAGAAATTGTAAAATGATTGCTATAGGGCAATAGATGGGGTCACCTTTGGCCACCAATTTTGAAAATACCTCCACTTATAGGCGTACAACAACAACCTTGTGCCTTGAGCCCTAAGGCAGACAGACACTCCTGTTCAGGGGCCAAACCCACAGTTGGAGTCTGCCCGGTTCTGAGTGCCAGAGAGTGCCTCTCACCTCACTGAGGATATCCATGCGTAGTGGGATCTCCCAGGGCTGGCCTTGTAGCAGCTGGCAAAGGTTTAAAAACCAGATTCTCCTGGGCCATCTGGGGGCCACAAGGAGAACTGTCGTCTTCTCTCTCCAGACCTTCTCTAGGAATGCCAGGAGCAGCAGTACTGTCAGGAATGTGTACAACTGTCCTTGGCCACGAGTGGGCTAGGGCATCGACGCCTAGTGGACCGCCGCAGCGGTGCAGGGAGAACCATAGTGGGCAGTGAGTCGTCTCTGCCGTGGCAAAGAGATTGATTCTGGCCTTCCCGAAACGTTGCCAAATGCAGTCTACCACCTGACCAGGACCTGCGGACTCCTCTGCCTGCCCAGACCACGCCCCAACCCGAGTTGGATGTATCTGTCATCACCACCTGACGGCTGTGGATCACTCCCATCCTTACACCTTAGCACAGGTGAGAGGCTTGCCTCCACCAGCACAGGGCTTCCCAGCCGATGGTATCTGCCGCGTTTGGGATGTAGCCGGAAGGCATTGAGCCACGTTTGAATCGGG